>NW_009705112.1:0-1597 GCF_000703405.1 Apaloderma vittatum
GTAACTCATCCCAGAGCATTCTGTCTTCTCTTGGGCTTATTACTTAGAAAAAAAATAAAATTAGGGTATGGCAAAATCCTTGTCACAAAGCTCATTGAAAATTGAAAATTTTGTAAAATTACACAACAAAGTTAACGAAGTATGCATTAACATATATAATGAATTTCAAGTACCGCTAATTCTGATACAGAGATTAGGAAATCTTTGTTTTTCGTTTTAAAAGGCATTTCAAGCACTGCTATCAAATTCATATTAAGAAAGAAGATGTGTATGTCCTCAAAATTACTCTCAAAACTCTTAAAAGCAAATCATTCTTTAAAGTGCATGGGGGGAGGGAAGGAAAAAAAAGAGAAAGAACTGCATGCAAACTCTTGTTTTATACAATACTTCTCCAAAAATATGTCCTCTACAGCATTTCACTCTTTTGCCTATTTTGATCCCAGATATATAAAGGGATGTACTTATTTCTGTGTAGGAGATGCTTTATCAAATCCCAACATCATAGCCCTTCTTGAGAGAGAGAAGGGATTGTGAAAAGCATCATTTAATTGTAATAGGACAGCCTAGTCCTGCTTCTAGCACTCAAAATAGTACAAGATGCATTTTAGTTTGGGGTTTTTTTTCTTTAAGAATTTGAGCCTATGTTTGAATTGGAGCCTTGAATCTCATAGGAGGGAAATGAGGAAAATCAAAGCTGAGTGACATACAACGTCTGGATATTGGTTGGAACTCCGTATTCCTTTAGAAAAAGCCGTTCACTTCAGGGTGGCCGAATCGACATCCAAGATCTTTCACTGCATTACCACTTTTGTACACCAAAAGTATACAGCAACAGTAGTTTCTGTATACTAAATTTCAAAAAAACCTGTCGCAACGGACACATAGTTCCAGTCAGATCATAAAATATTAGGAAATTTAAGATTTTTGTGCAACATTAGAGGGCACCTTCTTTGTCCCATCTATTCAGTAATTCAATAAAAGAATGATTCAACTCAAGGCTGAGTTGAAATTTGTAACAAAAATCCCCAAACCTCTCCTTTGGAATATTTCTATCTGTTTGTCCATATTTTAATTAGTAATAATTTTTGAAGGACATTAAGACTTCCCTATTCCAAACCCTGTAACACGGAGTCTCACAGTGCAATGGTAAAAATAACACCAGCAATGTAATGAAAGGTGTGAAATCTTTAAGGATTTTGTCAGGCAGTGTAAGGGAACGCCTTTCATTTCACACTGTTACTTACAATTAGTTAAGAAAATTATTAAATGTAAATCCCAACTAACAACTGCAAACAGTTACTGTATGGCTCAAAGAGCAACACATTGCATGAAGCTTCCTTTCCCAAAGAGAGAGCACCCTGCTTAAAATGTTCACACAAATTCAAGCAGAGGTAACACTGAGTTTAACTATTGCAGACGTAAATAACGTTAGCAAATTGTGTCGGTATCAAAAAAAGGAATTTGCCCAGTAGAATGTTTTGAACATCTAGTGACAAATGGGTCAGCAGATTGAATAAATTATAAATTACTAAAATAAAAAAATAATAACTCTCAAAATGAAAAATAATAACAATAAATAGTTTTTACTCAAGTTACA
>NW_009705113.1:0-49789 GCF_000703405.1 Apaloderma vittatum
AGTCATCTGGGACCTCCCCAGTTAGCCAGAATTGATGATAAAGGATAGAGAGCAGTTTAGCCAGTTCTTACGCCAGCTCTCTCAGCACCCTAGGCTGAATCCCATCTGGACCTATGGACTTGTTGGGATCTAACTGGCACAGCAAGTCACTGACTACTTCCCCCTGGATTACAGGAGGGGTATTCTGTTTCCCATCCCTGTCTACCAACTCAGGAGCCCAGTTGCCCTGAGGACAGCCAGTCTTCTTGTTAAAGACTCAGGCAAAGAAGATATTAAGTACCTCAGCCTTTTCCTTATCTTCTGTTATTATGGTCTCCCCCTCATCCAGTAAGAAACAGAGATTTCCCCTGACCCTCCTTTTGTTATTAATGTATTTATAAAAGCACTTTTTGTTATCTTTTACAGAGGTGGCCAAATTAAGTTCTAACTGAGCTTTGGCTTCTCTTAATTCTCTTTCTGCATGACCTTACGAAATCCTTAAACACTTCCTGATTCACCTGCCCCTTTTTCCAGAGTTGATACACTCTTTTTTTTCCCCCCAAGTTCTTGTGAAAGCTCCCTGCTCAACCACATCGGTCTTCTTCCCCGACAGCTCATTTTACGGTGCATAGGGACAGCTTGCTCCTGTGCCTTCATAATTTCGTTCTTAAAGTAAGCCCAACCTTCCTGGGCCCCTTTGTTTTAAGGGCTGATTCCCAAGAGATTCTTTGAACCAGTGTCCTGAATAGTCCAACGTCAGCCCTTCGGAAGTCCAAGGTAGAAGTTTTGCTGACGACCCTCCCAACTTCACCACATATTGAAAATTCTATCATATCATGGTCGCGGTGGCCAAAGCAACCTCTGACCACGAACATCTTCCACGAGCCCTTCCCTGTTCGTAAACCGTAGGTCTAGCAGGGCGCTACCCCTGGCAGGCTCACTGACCAGCTGCAACAGGAAGTTGTCATCCATCCATTCTAGAAACCTCCTGGACTGCCCTCTTTCTGCTGTGTTGTACTTCCAGCAGACGTCTGATAAATTGAAGACCCCCATGAGAACCAGGGCTAGTGAATGCAAGACATCTCTAAATTGTTGAAAGAATGCCCCATCAATGTCTTTATCCTGGTCAGGTGGTCTGTATCAGCCTCATTGGCCTTCCCCTTTTTCCTTATCCATAAACATTCCACCTTGGTGTGCCTAACATTGAATTCTAGGTAGTCAAAGCACTCCTTAACATATAACACTACCCCACCACCTCTCTTTCCTTGCGTATCTCTTCTAAAGAGCCTGTAGCCATTCAGTGTGGCACTCCAACTATGCGAATCATCCCACCACATTTCTGTGACGGCAATTATACCATGGTTTCTCTGGTGTACAATAGCTTTTAATTCCTCCTGTTTATTTCCCATGCTCTGTGCATTGGAATATATGCGCTTGAGCCGTGGTACAGACATCGCCTCCAATGCTGGTACGTCACTCCGAGTCCTGTCCCTAGCAGCCCCAGGTTTGTCACATATGGCATCTCTTTATTTTTCTACCCATTTACTTGGACTACATGAGGAAGTGAGTGAAAGACCATCACCTAAAAAATAAATTAAAACCAAACAGAGAAAGGCTGTCTTTCACACAGGCCTATTTTCTCGAGAGCCTCATGGGAGTTTTTGTACTAGCAGGACTCTCGAGTACAGACACAAAAAAGGTTTTTTAATACTTACAATATCTTTATCTTCTGAGCTCATGAATCTAAACTGTCTGGTATGTTATGGGATATGTCATGAAGTTTGAACTAAGCAATCTAATAGTCTAGTTACTGGGAAATGTGCATTAGTGGGAACATTAATGTGCTTTCTTTATATTGAAACCAGGTTTGACAATGTTTATGTAGTCCATGGGCTGAATGGTGATGTTAGTATGAAAGAGGCAGATTGTTTAGCTGAAAGGAGAGTTGAAACTTGTCATGTCTGCATTACTGACATTAATGTTTTATGCACTCAGTGGTTCTAGGACTGCTTCTCTGTGTGGGATTATGGTAATTCCTGATCAATTGTGTCTTTGTAAGAAAATATAACCACACATAAAATACCTAAATGCAAGGTAGCTCTTCATTGCCTAAAGAGCAATTAGAGGATAGTTAATTGCCCACCTGAGGTTTGAAAAGAAAAATGTTCCAATAAAAAGGTTCTTGATCAACAAAATGTGAAAGGACTTAGCAATTTTAGTTCACTAGGATTTGGCTCCTGTGATTGTGCTAATTTCAGAGCAAGGCGTAAATCCTTTGCATCAAGGTACATGCACACTTCAGCTTCTATTGCTTGAAGACATACCTTCTGGAAATGTAATCACGTAGTTGTCTGCGAGGAGCAGAGCAGCAGAAGAGTGTAGGTCTTGGTGGACTTGGTCCTCTCTGGTGTGTTGGCGAGAGAGGAAAAGCACCCTAAGAAACCTGGAAGAAGGGCAGCAGAGTGGTTGCTTTGCAGCTCCCTCACCCCCTGGATCATAAAATCTTACCCTTTTGAATGTTTTTTGAATATTCCCTTCAGAAGGGAATGAAACAAATAAATGAAGGTTTGGCCACCATAGTTAGCACTGATTTGACAGACTGCCATGAAATTATTCCATTATCAGAATTTTGCAGTGTATTGTTTGTTTGTTTCTTTTTCCCCAAGGCAGAAATGTGTCTTCTATTGAATTTATTTGCAATGTTTTGTTTTGAAATAGCAAAACTGATCTCAATTATGATTTTTATCTTGGCCACCAGTCGTGTCAGAGCCCAGCCCAGCTCTTTGAAACAAATTCAGCAGTGCTTGTTAAATTGATTGTGGCAAAAGTTCCATCCAGCTCAAGTTCAAGCATGTTTATTTTGCAGTATAAGGATGACACTTTGCAGAAGTAGGTTTAGTTACTGTAAAAAAAAGTAATTTTCCTAGTACGTTTTACACTGAAAAAGTTCTGAATCAATCTTCCTGAATTAATAATATGCATAGTAGCAAGGAACAGGAAACCAAAAATATAGGAGCTCCTTTTGTTGCCCACGCACTCCTCCAGTGCCAGAGTGACACAAATCCATTTATGCACACACACATTTACACACAAATAAATGGATAAATAGATAGTGTAGATAGAATGAAAGAACCCTGCTACTTTAGATTGAAGTGCCTGTCACTGACATTAATTTAGATGTAGTATTAGGGAGCCTCTTAAAGGTCAGGTTTCCCCTGGAGCGTTAGTTTACCCTGGACATTTTTACAGATGATGTGCTAAAGATGTAATGCATCTAATAACTACATCTTGGCTTCATCTACTTGATCCATCAAATACCTTCCTGTTCAATACTGAATTTTCACTGACATGTTATATGTGGAATATTAGAAGACAGTTGGTTAATACTGTGTTGATTACAACTGAATTATTTTATTTGGAGGCATCTGAAAAGGTGGTGGTGGTGAAATAAAGCTCATTTATTGCCTAGTGCTAGTGGCCTGTGGCTTCCTGAAAATAGGGACCCCCTCATTGTTTGGTTAAGGGGAGACAATTGTGAATGGCAGCTGCCCTTTCCTGGGAAGGTGACTGTCTCAGATGCTCAGCGCTCAGGAAGAACAGCAGCATGACTACCCATGCAGTAGGGTTTATCATGTTACATGTAAAACATTATATACACAGCCAAATAATATGTCCTGAGTTTAAGCGAAACTGTAGATAGTTAAGTGCATTGTTTAACTCAAAGACAGACCCTAATTTTTGCTGTTATCCTGTGACTTCCTGATGATACAGAGGCTTAATCCATTTTAACTTGACAGTGAAGACCGTAGTTGACCAGGAACCAGAATAGGGCATCCCTGAGGTTAGTAAGTGATTGCTTTATAACAATCAGTTTGTCTTTCCTACCTGATACGAATATTTTTGTGGTGTAACACTTGCATTGAGCTGTAAGCTCTGCCCTTGTCAATAATAACACGGTACAAAGATCAAAAGGACAAAAGATGATTTTTGGAAACAAATTGTCTTTGCAACTAGTAGGATTGGAGCAGCACGTGCCAAAGAACTGGCAGTGGCGCAGTTTAGGAGTTCACCTGGGTTGACCTTTCCATCACAGACTCACTGTGATAAGTTACCCAACTGTAAAATGGGGATTTAAGGTTTAAAAAGAAACTAATGTAAACACCGCCAGCAACCTAGAGATCATCATATGAAAGTGGAGTACGTGTGTGAAATGTTGCTACTTTACCAGTGTCACAGAGCTGTAGGTTTCTGCCATGCTGGCTGGGGCACAAGGCTCCTGAGGCAACAGGGCAAGCACCATTTCGTGGATGGGGAAGGGACCAAATTCCACTAGTTGGTGGATGGGGATTGCATTCTTCTGAATTGCAGATCACTCCCTAAGGGAGTTGGTTTTTTTTTTTTAATTGTCTGTGCAGATCCCTGCATCATCTGGTTTTCCCTTGCATGCAGGTGAGGACAAAAGCAGTAGAATAGTGTGGAGTTAGGGACTTGTGCCTTGAAAAGCACCCACACCAGATTAGTTTGCTTTAGCTTGGGCTGAAGACTGGGCTGTGTGTTCTTTGTCCAAACTTTGTTCTTAAACTATGAAGCAAAGCACAGCCTCGCCTTTGTGGTGTTGGATTTTTTTGTTGTGTGGTTTGGTTTTTTTTTTCCTAGAACTGCATTTTGTATGTATTGGCAGGAAAAGAGCATTGCTCTTAAGGATCTCAAAGTCAGCTCTGCTTCTGCAGTCTTGGAGCTGCTGTTACATTAAAGACCAAAAAAAAGCCTTTAAATATTGAAAGAGTTTCTAAAGTAAAGAGCTTTGAATTTATGATTGATTTCGAAGTGATCTGTGTTTAAACTTTGAATGGGAATAAAATAGTGTCTTGTTCAAATATTGAACTAGTTTTAAAGTTAAATGGCTTGAACATAGAACTCTCTCATGGGAAATTGTATTCTCATTTCAGCCTCTGACTTCTCTTGCATATTGTACTATACCTCATTGTACTCATACGCCAGTGTTTGCTTAGGCTGCACCGAGAAGCTTTCTGATGCGATTTTATTAGCTGATTTAAAAAAAACAACAATGACAAACCACAAAATACACTGAAAAAAAATGAATAGCAGCGGATATTTTTTCAAGGTAATGGAAATTCAGCAGAACAATGTAAGCAAAGACTTAGGATGGCTTTTTAAAGCAGAAGATCGGGGAGATAAAAGAATTCAAAAACATTGAGACGGAGCTGTGGTCGCTGACGTATGGCACGATTAGCAGGAACTCGGTCATTGGCGAGATTAGTCTCTGAAGCTTGGCTGACAAACATATGAACAAACTGTTACCTCTCATTGCTCACCAAGCCCCTCTAAACTTTTTGGAGTGGTGGTTATTCTTTATTGATTAGCATGCTGCAAAAGTTATTATTCTGAGACTCACATAAGATGCTCACAGTTGTATTTTATAGTGTGTGCTGTCAACTTCTTAATGTGGCTGCCTGTTTGAATGGGTTTGGTTCTCTGGCTTGGCTTTCTCGTTTGGCCGTATAACGCCTAATGAAAATCTTACATCAGCTTTGTTCAAGGACTAGATAAAGTGCAGCATGAGTAATGCGTGTGCTGTTCTTCTGCTGACTGTAACGTTAAGATTCCCTGTGTAGTTTATAGCCAAAATCGCTTTTCAGTTTCCTAACACTTGAGGGCATAATTACTTCAACTGACTAATTGAGTCGATAGCCCCTTTTGCATATTTTCGGTGTGCATTTTCCTTGGCATGGGGTCGTGCAATGGATCGGTGTGACATTGATAGTCCTGTTAGCCTGACCCACTCAGCTTGGGGTTTATCCTAGTTGGAGGAGGTGAAGCTGTGGATGAGCTGCCCTTGCTGCTGTTCCCATCCCTGTAGCAGCAAGAAACTGATTTGTGGTAGCTGGGGATTTCCTGCAACTTGACATTTTCGATGGCAAATCCACTGTGTTATAAGTACGTATCTTTATGGCTGCGAGCATGGGGGCTGAGGGTAAGCAGTGTGTGCAGTGTTAAATAATAGTGTGAAAAATGATTACTGCCTGGATCAAAGTTTCATGAACCAATAGTGGAATGTGAGTATTTTGTTTATTTAATTTCTTTTATGTTGCCATGAACTTAAGCCACTGGAAGAGGACGTCCAATTAAAAATGAGTAAGATTTTCGTTTTGGATTGGATTGGGGAGGGTAGCTTTATGGCAAATTTTCAAAATTTGAAAGTTGAAATATTTCTTTCAGTAATGTCACAAGTCAATTAAAATGAAGTTCTCTAGAACTTAATACATATTTTAAGAACAGTGGCTTTTTTTTAATGTTAGCATGGTACAAACCCAGCAGAAAATCAGTAGAAGCTTTTTTTGAACATAATAAATCCATGCAGGCATAATTTAGAAACTATGGTAAATGTACAAATCTGGAAAACTGACATATTCTAAAATAGAAATAAATTACGGTCAGTGGAGGCTGTCTATTTAAACACTACTGTTAAGGCTCAGGACTGTTGCACAATTTTAGTAAAACAGGAGACATGGAAGGAAACTCATAGTGGGAGCCATGTGCTAGACAGTAAATGCAGTTGTCTATCCCAGGAAACATCCCCATTCACCTCTCCATGGGGCTTATTAAACTGAGCCTTATTATGCTGAGCCTTTGGGGGCCTGCAGAAAAGGGAAAGTGTTTTGCTCCATAGCAAGACTGGTCACTCTTGGTGTATGATCGGTAGAAATTTTATTCAGACTCCATTTTCCACATTAGAGCTACATTTTCTCCCGTGTTTTGCGTTTAATGGCGCTTATTGTTCTTATGACAAAGCTTTTCATGCAGTCATTAAAAGAACAAAAAACTAAGTGCAACAAATGCTAGCGTGTTTAGCTACACTTCTTAAATAGTTGAAAACATCCCATGAAAACATACCAAGGTGGTGATCAATTGTGGGTTTTTTTATGGATTTTCCGCCTATCAGGTAGGACCTTAACTTTAGAATAAAGAGCCTATTTTGAAGGGGGGTTTGGTAGAATGGGAAGATTAAACCCTGTTTTTTTGCTGAGGGACTGATGAAGTCATTTAGCAAAAGAAAGAAATATGACTGATGGACAATATCAGGAGCAGAAATTCTGGATCTCTTGAATTGCGTTTTCCTATCATGGAGTGTATCTGCACTAGCTTTTTGGTGGTGAAGTGGTTGCCTGGCCCTCATCTTTGATGTGACTCTTGCCTTTTATCTGACTTGCATTAGCATGAATCATGGTGCGCTCCAGGTAGGACAGCCGGTTTCTGGTTCCTGAGCTTTGCACAGCTCAAAACTGAGGTTTATGCCTCCTCATCCTGGGGCTATATGGTATGATTAGCAAGCCTGGCTGGTATGGGTTCTCTTGGGCAAGTATCTCCACCCAGAGTTATGTGGGATACCCTTGGTTATATGAAAATGTTGGTGTTTTGCTCCTGAACTCCAGAGGACTGACCACATTGAGATGAAGTAAGAGACCAGCTGGCCTACAAGGAGCTTGGCACTGATGCTATAGTCTTATGTTTTTTCCAGCAGTTTCATATGAGAAGAGGACTTTTTCACTGGGTTGGAGAATGGTATTCATTGGAACAAAAAAATCAACCTTCCCGTTATTAGCTCATGTGCTTTTTTTTTTTTTTTTAATTGTGAGGGACCTTGGAAATACATTTATTATGTTCTGTGAACTTTGAAAGAGTTAATAGGACATTCAGGCAGGTTCATGGTCCTCAGGTTTTCTCACCTAGTGTAGCTTCCATTGAATTCAGTGAAGTTACACTGATCTTTATCCAATCCAGTTTTGACCCTAAACTGTGTGTATATTTGTGCATGTGTATGCACAGCTGTGTGTACGCATATGTGAGCATGCACACAGCGTGTGCACACATTTATATGTGGAAATAGAAAGACACTACAAATGACTTAATGTCCAGAAGACTCGTAAGTACGAGGCGTAATGTGAAACTCCCAAAATGCTGTCATTAAGGGCATTCTACAGAAAAATGAGTGCAGCAGTTTTTGAAAGCGTATTAGCTGTGCTGAGGATACTCAAAGAGTGCTCCTGAGCCACACATGGCTATGCCATATATGTCATTGGGTGTTTTGTGGATCCCTTTCCTGGCCAAGACGCAAATTTGGAGAAGCAAATCCATTTGAGATAAAGACAGCGGAAAATTGTTCTAATGAAATCTCAAAAATAAAAGCTGAGGCTTAGAAATATGATGACAAAAATGATCTATAGTTTATACAACCTTAGCTTCACCTTAGTTAAGCTTTTTTTTTCTTTCTTTTTTGCTTCTTTTTTGGTCCTTTTTTTTTTAACCTTTTTGTGGGGTCGGGATATATAAAATAAAGTATTGTATGGATGAATGTAATCCAGTGAATGTTTTATGGACACACTCCTCCAGGGAGTGTTACAAGTTCACCACTGAGTGCTAGATTTTGCATTTGGATCTCCGATTTAAACTGCAAGAGGTGTAAAAACTGATGCATTGAGCCAACTCCCTACTGGTTACACATCTGAGACTCAAGTGCTTTATTTGTTACTTTTAAGGATATACTAAATAATTTTAAATGCGAAGTGAGGGGTTTTTTTTTGTTTTAGAAGTCTTATTGATTCCAATAAATGATGACAAATCTAAAGCAAATAAAACAT
Source organism: Apaloderma vittatum (assembly GCF_000703405.1). Lineage (NCBI taxonomy): Eukaryota > Metazoa > Chordata > Aves > Trogoniformes > Trogonidae > Apaloderma > Apaloderma vittatum. The sequence continues at coordinate 8,640 of NW_009705113.1, forward strand.
TGCATGACATTGGTAGAAATTATTATATTGGCTCCAGACCTGTTTATTTGAAACAGTAGCTATAAGGGACTTGTATATTTTGGTAATGTTACTGACTTTTGTTCTCCTTCGATCTCTTCTTGGGGGTCAGCCATCACAAATGCAGAAGCTATGCAGATCTGGAGATACGGTACTTCTTGTTGGATGGGGAGGATTGGTTGAATTAATAATCTAATAATATGTAGGCTGCCGGCAGCGCCCTTGATGCTTCAGGAGAATCATAGCACAGCTGCAAAAGCCGAAGATTCCTAGAGTTTAAGGCCAGTCATAGTGATTAGTATTAGTTGTCACAATTACTTTACATTTACTGTGTCCCAGTGTGGGGCTGGTGCCTCATTAAAAGACTTTAAGTCCTAAATTCAAAAAGCTTTGGATCTAACTGGAAGGCTTGTTGCACAGGTGGGCGGAGAACATTGTGCCAGAGAGCGAGCTTTGGTGGAGAGAAGACAGTAAGAATTGTGGGTATGGAGTAAATTGGTTACCTCCTCTAGGTGTACATTTGCTTTAAAATGCTAAAGATGTGTGGGCAGGTTTGCAGGAGGGAGTGCATGCATATTTGGAGGTTTTACAGCAAGGTAGGATGTGAGAAGGACTTTCTGTGTAAATTTTAGTAGTCTGACACAGTATGAGGTGTAGTAAAATTCATGGAGGAAGATTTCTGAAGGTTAGTGTCACCACTAAGAAGAAAAGAAAGGAAGAAATACAGTAACAGAGAAAGACCACTGAGCAGCGGTATTTGTTGCCCTCTATTTATGGCTTTAGCAGCCCTCTAAGCTTTTCTTGCAAGTGTTAGATGCTGTTATCTGGAGAACTGCTGCCATGAAAACATCTCACTGTCTGAAGAGACACATGAGCATAGGCTGATACTGGAGTGGAAGGCAGCTTGTGCATCACCAAGTTTTATCCCCTGCAGTTGATCACCAAGTTTTAACCCCTGCAGTTGCAGGATACTGAAGCCATATAAATTTCTCAGCCTCCCCCATGGAAGGATTTTTCTCCATTCTGCTCCCGCAGGACGGTGGTTGGAGCACCTCACCCTCCTCATGGTTAGACACGTGCTTGTGAATTCCAGTCTCAATGTATTTGCGGCCAAGTCTTAATCATTTGTTCTTATGCCAAAATTGTCTTTTAACTTAAATAGCTTCTCTGCCTCTCTGTGGCTTATCTCTTCTCCAGCCCCTTGCAATTACACAAAAATTACATTCCTTCAAAATAGGTTGTAAAACCACACATAACATTTGGGCCAGACTGATGGCTCGGTAGTTCACTAGATAGGTTCCTCCTCCGGTCTTAAATACAGGTATTATGTTTGCTGCTTCTGTAGTCATTTGTATAACCTCTGACTGAAGAGATTTATTAAAAACTAAGTTTTCCGGTAAGTTGAACTGAGAGCACAAATCTTGTTTGTAAAGTCTCTCATTTTTTCTATGTGTATATACAATTTGAACCATAAAATACCATGTCTTGCACAGTTTGCTTCACTTCTCTGGAAATACAGAAAGGATTTTAGACCAGGATTTTATCACCTCAGTGTGCATTTTCTTCCTTTGTTTTCTCAATCTGTGAGGTGACAAATGACAATCAGTGCTTTGTCTTAGCCTGAGAGGTAGGAATGCTCTTCAGCTCCATTGTAGGGATGGTCGTCTGGACTTGAGAAAAGGCAAGGAGCTGAGAGAAGGCAGAGGGACTCTTTGGAGTAGAAGGCAAACGCCAAGGGAAATAAAAAGGCAGGAAAGTTGAAGAGTAAGGTCATTACATGTTATGATTTTCTGAAATGTTTTTAGTTCCCCAAACTGCAAGAAATTTTAAGAAAATTCCCTGTTGTCTCTCACTGACAAAAAGCAAGAATTAAAACTCTGAACATTTTTGTGTAAATTGTACTGCAGGTGCACTGTTGTGAGATGGAAAAAAGGATCTTAATGAAGTCTATAAAAATCAGCCAGAAAATTCTGTGGAGACTACACAAATATATTTTCCTGAAATGATGTGGGATAACTCCGTAGGTCATTCTTTCATCTAAATGATGGTTATTCAGTTTTCCCAAGTGAAGACCACTTTGATTCTGATGGCCATGTGTCGCATGCGAAACTACGGTTTCCAAACATTTTTTTTTCCTACAGCAAGAATATTTTTTTTCCCCCCCAATACCCTGGAAGATTATTGAATAGAGGCATTATTGCAGCCAGTGTGTCATTTTACTGTACTTGAGTTCATTTAGTCCCAGGTGTACTACGTGTGTGTTCGGTCTAGGGGAGGGCATGGGAGCCTTGCCAAGCCCTTGAGTTATTCTTGGCGTGGAGCCTAAGCACTACATTTTTCTAACTTATGAAATGAATTTCAACTTGTAATCTGTGGCACTTTCAAGGTCATGATTGGAAGGTGTCAGGTGTGCTTTAAGAATAGTTCAGCATGGAAAAGACATTTTTAAAAGTTTTTCTTTTTTTTCTCCCTCTCTCTTTTTTTTTTTTTTTTTAAATAATTGCTGGCTAACAAATAGCCCAGAAAGCAAACTAGCATGAACTCTTCAACACCTCTCCAAATTCAACAAGACTGACATTTATAGCTTTATTGTAGCAGAGACATGGCATTTGGATTCAGATTGTTTGGACTGCAGAGTGTCAGTATAAATAGCTATGATTGACTTTTGTATGGAGCACATCTGGAAGCAATTTATGACATTCCAGCTAGATTAAAGCATGTTTTAAAGGCATTTCACCAGTCTTTTTTTTTCTTCTTTTTTTTCTGGCTATGGTGAATAAAGTTTCAAAGACGCTTTAGCTGCTGTTTCTGTTAATGTGGACCATAGTGAAGTCAAATTAAGGGCAACTGGGGAAAATGGTGCATTTGTTTGTTTTTGTTTGGTTTGCTTTGTTTCCCAGAATAGAAAAAGAGTGAAGTGAGTGTAACTAGAGCTGTATTCTCCTTTGGAAGGTAAGATAAGGCATTTGACACCAGGATGCTTGCACACTGAAAGCCAGTGGACTAAAGAAACTTGAGGTGCTGGGCACACTGAGTCATGAGTACAAATCTGAAAGACTTAAATATTTGCTAACTGGAACTGAAAGGAGAGGACACAAGCATCATCTTGCTGGTTTTAAAGTGTGCAAGAAACAAAAAAAGAAGGAAGAGAAATCATTTTGCATGACCCATCCTGAAGTAATTGGGATAACACAAGGAAATTAAACACATGAAATTTGAGGCTAAAGGGAAAATAAGTTTGCTTAAAAGGGCTGTTGCACTGTGGCACAGATTTGAATTGGGGATAGTAAATGAACTTGTGAGGCAGCATGTACCGCTTTGTTAGCAAATGTCTAACTCGGTCTCTGCAGCAGACCCGCTGGCTTGCTAAAGCTTTTCTGCGTGTGGTTACAGTGAACTGGGTTAAGGTTCGAGATGCATGGTTTCTCCAAAATGCTGCTGCTGCAGGGCTGGCTGCTGTTAAGATGTGTTGTTGGGAAAAGCTTACTGAGAAGTTGCGAAAAGCCGAGAACGCTGCTGCTGCTGATCGCTGCCACCGTGGTGTATCAAGGTTTGGCTTCTAGGGCCTTTGTGCTTCAGAATTTTCTCCAGTGCAGTAGGGGTGTGTGGGTGCTGCTGGTCCATTTTAATTTTTAATAACAGGATAGGACTATTTGTTTCTGTTTTCTCATGGTGTTTTTCTGATGACGCAATACTCATGCCAAATGAGCTCTATGAAGAGGTACCTGTACGGCGATCAGAGATGTGGCTTCAACACAAGTGGACAAAGGATGGACTAAAGCCTCTCTGGTTTTCCTGAGCTACAGAGAAGGCTCCGTGGTACAGACTGGAACACAGTATAACCTGTGTCTCGACCAGCCATTGCCCATGTTGCTTCATTTTCATTGCTATCAGTGCATGAACTGGCTCAACTACGCCTATTTTGAAAGCATGTGTCACTCTGGTTGCTTTATAGATATTCCATGGGCAACAACTTCTTAGACCTTGCTCTTGGAGGCAGAGGAGAAAAGTGCAATCTGGTTCAGTCCCTCGTGTCCTTGATCGCTGGTATGAAAGCGTGAGCTCCTTTGGTTCTACATTCAAAGAAGCATTTAAGATGATACCATAAAATGGGGAAGCAAGAAAATAGAGTCTGAGACCATTAAGTAGATTAAACGCAATTTTAAAGGAATATAGAGAAGCGTATGAGAGCACATGACTTCTTGGTAGGAGCTGTCTGGTGCAAGGATAAATCAAGGAAAGAAAAGAATTGTAAAAGTCAAGAAGGTGGGATATTACTTTGGCAGCCAGCTCGGTGGCAAAAGTGCTTGGTAGATAATTTTTTTTTAAATGCTGTAACTTAATTTTTTACTGCACTTCTGGCCTGCCTCATACCAAATATGAGATTACATATATTATGACAAATTTAATTTTAATTTATTTTATTCCAGTCTCAATATATCCCACTTTTAATTAGACCATGTGAAGCTTCAACTGCCCTCTAGGAATTTTATGCAGACTGCAGGGGAAAGGTTAAACAATATTCAGCCTTCAAAAAGTGACAATGACAATGGGCTCCCGGAGCTTAACCCACTTGGATTTTTTCCCAGCCGAGACAGAACACAGACAAATTTCAAGAAAAGAATTCCAGTGATATACAAGGGTCTGGAATCTGACAGGTGCATGGTGCTTGTATAACTACCCTTGCAGGACTAAGTTTGAGAGTTCATTGAAATATTGTATATACGTGAAGAGGAAATTTGCATATGTAAAATCTTTGTGATGTATCACAAAAAAAGCAGTTGGTAAAAAAGCTTTTATTTGGAAGCATGTCTTCATAAAATCCAGCTGGGTGCTTTTGAAGGCACTGAAGAGGTGGACTTGGTTTCCTTGTTAAGCAAGGAGTTTCTGTACCGTTTTGTGCGTCACCTCGGCTCACTTTCCAGCACCAGAGGCCTGTATAGCTTCAGATATTGCATCTGAATAATTTGCTGTGAGATTCTGTGGCATGACAGTGTGCCTTGCTCTTCAGCATCTGAGCTTTATTTGTTACAAGAAACGTCTCTCTGGCTCTCTCGCTTGTGAAGACGGGCACAATGCCTTACAGCAGAGGTGCGAAACCAGCGCGCTGCTCCTCCCCAATTTTCACACAGCCCAGAGCAAGAGGCTTGAATCGCTCAGTCTCTGTTAGTGTGGGAGCTCTCGGCTGGTAATTCAGATGGTACTGTTGCTCACTGCACATGTTTAGAAGAAACATCAATATTAAAGGTCTTCCTAGCACTCGGAGGGGAATTGTGTTACAGCCGGGCGCTGCCTGAACAGAGATGGGGTGCCACCAAATGCCCTCCCCGTTCCCTCAGTTCAGCCGTAGCCATTGGCGTAATTTTCCTTGCATACTCCCAAATTTAGATTTTCGTAACAATAACAGTTTTATAGGCACCTTCCTTTGTCACAGCTGACAGCTGCAAAGAGACTGGGCTACATTTCCAAACCTATTTAGGTGCTTGAAGTTTTCACGTTAGGTATCTCATGACACTTTTCAAAGTGCCTGAACAGGCTCAGTTTTATATATAGGTTTGTATACGGATTTTTTTTATTTTTTTAAAAAACCCCAACATTTTGGTGCTGGAGTTCCATTGACATAAACAGTACTTGTGATGGCTTCAAGGAAACAGTGAGGCTTTCACCTCCACAGTAACAACCAAAAAAAAAAACCCACACAGAAGAGGACTGTAATAGCTTTATGCTGCCTGATTAATTTATTACTTATTTCCTGACAAGTTCATTGAAATATAATTTTCTGAGTGGTGATATTATCCACAGAGTAAAAGATGGAGGATGGACAAGTTGAGAATACTAAATCACGAACAGTGTTATTGCAGGGAGACTTTGTTCGTCTTTTCATTAGAGATTGCATTCTGTTATTATATGGCCTCATTAGTTATGCTGATTGAGGCAGGGAAAACTTTAATGACTGCTGTGTTGGGCATTGGAAACATATTTTAACTTACTGATGTAGAGTGCAGAAAATAATTGCTGGGGCTGTATTAGTGGGATTGGTAGGAGTACCTTAGATTCTCCATTACTTCCAGATATGGAGAGCTCCGAGATTGTTCTCATTATAGATGACGGTTAACTTTCTTGGTATTTTTGTTGTTACAGGTTTAGAGTGCACCCTTTTTATTGTTTCTGATAGCTTTATTCTTTTGATGATGAATTCACAATCTGCCTTGCGTGTGTGCTATGTCGGTATTAGCTGTCCTGTAAAATTCACAAGCTGGCTTTGCGTGATGCTGTTATTCAACAGTCTCATAAAATGTATATCTGGTCATCTCTTATCAGGCTCGTTTAAACAAAGATATTTAAAATTGACGTTCTTACACAAGTGTCTAATTTACAAATAGCAATAAATAGTCCGGGCAGTGTGCCAAAGACACCTCGGAGGCTTGTAACCTGATGCTGGCTGAAGTGGATGAGGACTGTGACAATTCCATGCTTTTTTAATAATTAAAACAGTGAGCTGTTCTTGTACTTGATCCAAACCAATGTTGATAGGGCGATCTTTAAATCAGATATATGCGGCTGCTGAGCTGACTTACTCCTAGTGCAAACTCACCAGCAGTTTACAAATAATTTTCTGTGTGGATTTTCTTAGTAGTAATTTCTTTTGGGGTTTAGATTAGTCTGCTGAATATATGTGTTTTTATATACATACGTAAGTCAATTGGGAATATTATTTAATGTGTTTTAATGGAACAGTGTGACATTTACAAACATAAATGTTGTCTGTTCACCAAAAGAAAATGTAATGCAAATCAAAAGCAACATTTTGTAAAGAAAGAGTTGACAAAAGATATGGGAGTTTGCTTAATAAGATCTAGATTTTTTTAAAGTATTTCAAAAGGGGTATTTATAATGTCAGCCAAAAACCTCTATAAACAAATAAGGCATTAGGCTTACACCAGAAAGCAATATAAATTATAACAATGATGATGATTACCCATTTCACTGACAGGCATGTGTAATGTTTGAACTGAAGAAGTCTGATGGTGTATTTTAGAAATAGGTAATGAAGAATTAATTGTTTCTTTATTAATATTAGTGACGTTTAATGGTAATATATCCTCTCACTCTTAGAATGGATGTGTAGGTGACATTGTTCAGAGGTGCTTTCCAATTATTTTAACAGAAACCATATGTACTGAGGGTAGGTGAAGTGCGGGATATCAAGTCTAGGTAATTGATGCTATGCAGACTTTATAGACTTTCTCATTTCGTTTTTAATTAAAGTTTCAGTGCAATAGAATCCTTTAAAGTAAATTAAAATTAATCATTGGTAGGTAAAGCTGCTCTGCGGAGAACATAAAGCCGCCAAAACTGTTTTTCATATTGTGCATATATTGATCAATCAGTCAATATTAATTGATTTATATGGAAGTGTACCATGTGAACTATTTGGGAAACTTAAAAAATGTTGGATGTGAATCCTATTAGGGCAACAGTTATTTTGTCATGGGTGTCAATCAATAAATACTTAAGTAGATTACAGATCCAATATTATTGTACTAGTTCAACTATGTGATTACATTTCAAAAACTCTATGTGGTTATTTTTCAAAAAACATTTTATGCTGCTTCTTTTTTTGTTAATGTTTCACTATTCCTTTCTGCAGTGATGATCTTTGCAATCATCAATATTAAATGGTACATGAAAATTAATTTTTAAAATTGCCTTTCGTATAGATGTGTGTATTTTGATTAAATTTCTTTTATGTTACATATTTCTCTTTTTTTGTTGTTAGAAATTTTTTTTTTCCACTGAGCAAGATTCCCTTTAAATGTAGTAGTGAAAGAAGTTAACTTTTCAGTAATTCAGTTTTGTGTAATAAAATATTGTGATTTGCTCTAAAGGAAAAGTCACAGATTTTATTTAGATAAAAATCCTACTGACGTTAAAAGGTGAAATCCTGACACTGTTGAAATCATTGTAAAATAACCCGTTGAGTTCAATGGCATTAGCAGTTTCACCTTTGGAGTTTGTTGAAAGTAAGGGTAACATGTTAGGAATTAAGATAAGGCGATCTGGGCATTAAACTTCCTCAGAACCTTCTGCAAATCCAAACCATATTTCTTTGTGCTTCAGCTCCCTGGATGTAAAACTGTGATAATAATTTCTTATATCATGGAAATGCTGAGAAGAAAGAGAGACTGAAAGCTGACAATTTGGGGGGAGGGGGGTTCTGGTGAGTTTGGAATCGTGCGAGTGTGTCGATGGGTCCGACAAATACCCACAGCATCTGGATATTGTATAAATAGCAACATAGGAATTGTATGTGTCGTCCAGATAACTAGATAATTCTTGGAAAACACAGAAATAACTTTGTACCTCGGAAGTTGTCACGATGCTCAGCGAGTGGCAGGATTTAACCGTGTCATGAGATACAACAAATACTTGCTAGATGGAAGAACCTTTGCTGTTTTCCACATTTGTTCTCTGTTGACAGGGAGAAAGATGAGCAGATGATGAGCTAATTTAAGCACATGCTGAACTTTAAGCATATAACTAAGCCAAGTGTTTGAATAAATGTTCTTCTGATCTGAGGGCCTGCAGCTCTTGTTCAACGAGCAGGATCTGACGAGATCCAAGCCGTGGTAAGACATAAGGACTTAGCAGGCAGCCCTTTTCTTAGAAGATGTAAATGTTAAAGTAAAACAAAATTCCACCATGCAAGCCTATGGTTTTTCTTTGTTATATTAATAAAGTTCTCCTAGAGAATGGCAAAATTCCTCCTTTTTGTTCATGCACCTGTGAGAGGTTTAGTTCAGGTTAGAGAGCCTGAGCACTGTGGGGGTTTCAGGTTTGGTGGTAATGAAAAACAGATAATCCGCATGGTTCTATGAAAACACGAAGGGCATGTAGAGGGCGTGTGAATGACTGAGTTGGGCTGACAGTATTTTTAATGATACAAAAAGAATAAAATAATCTTTTACTTTCTTCAGTCAACCATTTATTGGGCACTAAGAACAATTAAATATGGGAAATAAAATCGAATGGCCTTTTAAGCAATCAATGTAAACTTCTGTACTAAATTACCGAAGAATAAAAATATACTGTGTCATCAGTCTTTAAATACCTTGCTCATTAAAAGGTTGTGCACTGACCTCTGATCCCTAATCCTCTGGATTATTAGTATTAATTTCTTTTTCGTTTTTGTCTTTTCCATTTCTTACAGGACAGTGGAAGACAATTTCCACATCTATCAAATTAGAGAATGGTTTTAAAAAAACAAGCTATGTGACTCTTTTAGCTTGAAAGGAGAAAGAACATGGTTCTGTCTCTCTACATTGTTTGTGCGGTGTGCATGTATGTTTAACATTTTTTAAGGCTTTTTTTTTTTTTGGGAAAGAAGATTCTTCATCCTAACTTTTACAGTGTGTCAGGTATCCATCCAAAGGAGGTGACGAGTCCAGGTGTAAGCCTGTCCCTGCTCCCTGGGCTGCAGAAGCTCGAGGCGGGCTTGCTGGTGTGCTTCACTGGTCACAGAGGGGACTCTGGGAGCCAGAGCGGCTCCAGCAGCCGGAGGGTTTCTCTCCCACATGCATCTGCCCATCGCATGACCCAGCTACTTGGTTCCTCAGTGAACTATGGGATGATGGGTCATAGCACCGCAAGGAACAAATCTTCAGCCTTAGCGAGATCTCGGCGACTTGTGAGTACGCTGCTGCTGGCGGGTAGAAAGCTTATTTGTTTTTCAAGCCGATATCTCACAGTGTTGATTTTCATCTGGTTTTCCCCAGCCTTTTTTTTCTTTTTTTTCCCTCGCTGTTAGCAGCCAAATGCTACTTAGGTATTTTGTAGCTCTCTGTTTCTGACTGGTTGTCATATTACAGCAGTAGTGTCAGCAGAATGAGCTTATCAGTGCGTGCCTCTCATGTTGTGGTATGGCACTGAACTGCTCCACCGTGGAGTTTTAGAGCGATCTTAATCACCTAAAAAACCTTTCTCTGAAGTGTTGAAAGCAATCAGTAACTTAAGTGACAAGAAGGGTCTTTTGGGGTAAAGGAGACCCATTTTAGCCATACCGAAAAGGCAACCAGGAGAGCAGCGTACCCCTTTGGGATGGGAGTAGTGCAGGGAACGTGGTTGGACTTGCAGAAGGACGGAGGTGGTGGTTTATGTTCTTTTTAGTGACCTGTGTCCAGAGGTCGGTTCCTTTGTCTCTAAGCAGTGCGTAGGCTTGAGCCATAGCCATAAACTCTCTGGTAATTTATCTTCAAGTTCATTTTCGTGAGGAATCAGGATTCATGCCCCTTCCACTGCTTGGATGGCTGAGCCCCTGTGACACAGCAGTGGTTGTGCCTTCATTATCTTAAGCAGTTTAGTGACTGTCACTTGTATCCCTTTCCATACTTAAGTGATTGGTAAAGCAATCTTCTCTCCAGTCAGTATTGGCACTGCCTCTTAGCAGCTACAAAACCCACACCTGCTATGTGTGGGTATCCTTCTAGCAACTGCAGTGGGCTGGCTTTGAAGACCTCTACAATAATTGCCTGGTATTGATTCATCTCATATTTTTTGTGATGGCTTCAACAAAGCCGATCTCATTTCATATTCATCCCAGTGTTCATACACAACTTTTCACTGTAATTCATCATCATTTAACTGGAAGGTTGCCCTGAACCCATTTTGCTCAGAGGGGAATCTGGAATTGTCTCACCACTGTTTTACCCATAACAGGTTTGTCAGTCAGGAAAATTTTTCACTGAAGTGCTAACCTTGATGTGAGAAGCAGATTTCATCTCTGGAAATCAGAATGAAAGGAAAAGAAGTTTGTTTCTACACCTAGAAAGAGAAGCGCCAGGAGACAAACTAATAAAGAGTTCTTACAAACGGGCTTATAAAATAGTTATAAAACTGTGCAGTTCACTTTCAGAAGGTATACCACTTATATCTAACCTTGTCATCCAAATTCTGAATTGTTGTTCAGCGCATTGCCATTCTTGACTTTCTTCTGGTATTTCCATAGGTCAGTGGTTTGATGGTGAGTAATCTTTCAGGAATTTCACAGGTTAAGAAGCTACGCAGTTGTAGTGACTGTCACAGCTGTCCTTTTTAGTCTTATTTTCCTTTTAATGTCAATAGATTTTTGGTTTTGAGGGATTTATGTTAGATTTCTAAGAATTCTCTAACAATATGTAAAATACTTCCATTTTGTTTTCTACACGTTTTCTTAAACACATTATGAAGAGCTCATGGAAATTTGAAACTGAATGTTCTTCTGTTCCTTTTTCTTCATCTGTATGGAAATATATTATTCACGTAATGCAGTACCCAAGCATTTTTCCTGTAAGTTTTCTGGACTATATATTTGCATATTTTAGTTTTTCAATTTATTTTGGGAACATTTTATCTGTAGACTGCATAAAGCTTGATGTTGCTGTGACTGGGAGAAAATTCCAGCTGACTTCAGCTGAAGTGGAATAGCAGCCTCTTTCCTTGCCCTCCCTCCTATGGTGGAGTCTTAAACAGAGCCTGACACAAAGTCTTTGCCAGTCTGTTTCAAGGCTGACATTGATGTGAGTGTGCTTTTCATCAGATCGATAAAGGACTGTTTGTTTTAGGCACTTTCTCCTGTTTTGTGCTAGCATCACTATAAATAGGTTTTTTCTATAAATAGTACTATTACCTGCCTGATGCCCTTTTCCCTTCTAGTTTGACAGCATTTCTTTTCATTGCCTTATAGTCTAATACAACACAGAGCTCCTCAGTTTCTTTCGTGTGATGTCTATTTTTCTTCATTTTCCACTGTCTAAAGTACTCCAATGTCTTTTCTGTTGTGTCACTTGAGCTTAATTTCTTCTGAACTCATTATTATAGAAGGAGTATGGGACTAAAGCTGTGCTTCAAAGGGAGAGGTCCTTCAGATTTATGAATTGCTTTTCTAAATTCGTGAGTTGAAATCTTGCTTGAAATTATTTCTGCATCTTAAGCATATTGTAGCTGAAGTGGGATGTGACTCCGATGATATTCAAGATGGGATTTGGTCAAGTAATGGATAATGCTGGTATTGCTATTGATGTCCACAGTTTCCCCGATTTCAGTCAAACTGTAGAGAAAGGCTGTTACTGAAAAATGTTTTTTTTCTTCTAAGCAAGATGTGTTACCCACTTTGAATTACTGCTAAAATCTGGTTATATTTGTATTATAATGCTCTTGTGCTGTTAGTGACTTAATCATGTTAAAGATGTTTTATGAAAAGAAACATCCAAAAAAAAGCATTTTTTGAGCTGTTAAGTAGTATAAGAATTTATGTTCACAATGAAGATAAATAGGTTTATGTTGATCAAAATGCTGGCCATATACTGAAGCAAGGCCTGAGATATCCCATCTCAAACCTGGCAATGGCACGATCCAGTATGTAATGTTGTCCCGCGCACGCAGTGGGGTTGTGAAAGTGACTTCTCTTGAAAACCTGGTGAAGATTTATAGCCACCAGTGGTGTTGCTAGAGTGACATGAAGTAGAAACTTCTCAAACTAGATATTTTAGGTGGTTTTAATTTGTCCTAATTTCTTAGAAAGGCTGGGAAGCTGCCAAGTGATGCAGATGTGTTAAGACCTCATTCAAAGTCCAGTAAAAGCCTGATACAAGCTGTAAACTGGCTTTTGCATATTCAGTTGCAGAGGAGGGCTGTTGCCTGCATTAACAGTCCTGAGCTCAATTCCCCTGGCTCCTTCAGGAGTTGTAAGTCATTGCTGTGATGATGTGCCTCAGTGATTTTACTGTCTATGAAATAGAGACCATCTTCGTATGAACCTCTGGGGGTTCTTTGTAATAATATTGTATTTTTAAAAAATGGCTGTACCACTCTGCATAATCTCCACTAATCGGTACATAAACCCTGTTTGGCAGTTGAAACGGTATGCACAAAATAGGAGATTTGGCTCTGCCTGTTCCAATAGTTAAAAGCTTTACTCTGGTGTGAACTGCTTATTTAATTGTTTTAAGTGCAATACGTAGGCTTGTCTTTCTGTATGCCAGATACAGTGGAACGGAACAAAAAAAAAATGTATCTCTGAGAAAAAAAAATCTTGGTTAAATTAAAAGATTATTTTCTGAAATAAAGCTCTGTTCTGTGGAGTTTGCATAAACTAATCTCCCCTGTTGTTTGGGGTAGATTGGATAAAAATTCTCTGTCCGTTATTCTGGCATTTTCACCAAGTAATCTTGTGTCTGGAGCCAGTTTTCATCTATTATTAATATATCCTTGATGGATGGGTTTATTTTCTACCTACATATGGCAAAAAATGTAAAGCAAGTTACCCTGCTCCCTCTTTCCCCATAAACAAAAGCACTTTCGTTAGTCTGCAAGCCTGAAATGAGAAGTTTCTCATTCTCATACATGGGTCATTATAGGTGGGCCATGGATTAAATAACCTGCTAGACAATCTTTTTTCCTCTGTAGGATGGCTGAGGACTTTGAAAGTGAGACTTACCTATTTGAGTCTGTACTATGGGAAAAGGCTCAAAAGCCACTGGGAGGTTGGAAAAAGTTCTTCACTGCTTCGCCATTTTTGCTCTCCATATTGTAGTTGGCATTAGTAATGGAAGGAGGAGTCACATGATGCTACTGCTATGTAAACTGGTTTCTTTTAATTCTGGGATTTTAAATCTCTATTTAAAATAAGTTCAAGTAAAATACAACATTAAAAACACCTATTTTTCTTTGTTGAGTAGATGAGAGAGATGCATAATCTTCCAAGGTTTCCACAATTCCAAAATCAGTCATTCAGTACATACTTGAATTTTCTAGAAACTGATTTTCTTTCATTTTCACCAGCCTTTTTTTGCCTGACTTTTTAGGACTGGAAGGTATATGGAACCTTTGGGTTTTGTTTGAGTTTTTTTTTTCCCTCAACCTAGAAAGAATTAAGAAAATGCAGCGCTCTCACACTTCATTCAAAGTTAGCACTGCCCCCTCATTTACTTGTGTTGCTGTCCCTTACAAACATGTATTTTCCTCAGTATGCTCCCATCATGCTGCTGCTGCTTGCAGTTCTGACCCCTCTGGAGGCTTGCTTGGCCTCACATGTGACACTCCTGATATCAGACCTGAAGTGGCTGAAGGTGGACCCACGTTCCTCCTTGTTTGAGGAGCAGGTACCACTACAGTCAATGTAGGTTGTCCATGGCACCCACCTCTTGCCACCCGCTAGGTCAAAGTTCCTGAATTTGGCAATCAAGTGTTATGGTCAATTCTTCATGACTAGAGAATGAAACTCTTGTGCATGGCTAGAGTGTGAGACTCCACACTTTGTTTTGATGTTGCATCAGGATGTGGTCAGTAGGGCTTTGATATTATGGACGTCCAGTCTTTGGACATCCCATACAGATTGCTTTTTTCCTGGCATGTCAAGTGTTTTGCTCCTTGTTTTACAGTTAGTGTCCATAGCTGCAACTTTTGTAGCTGATGCTATCTGTATCTGTAATTTTCCAGAATTAATACTCTGTTTTTACTAAAGAAAAGTTGCTTTAACATGTGGTCTGGCTGGCAAATAGCAAATCTTCAGAAAGAAGACCCCCCTCCCCCCTTCCCCAGCCAAATGTCATTGGATTAATTCCATAAATATGCTGCACATCTGTGAATTACCAGTCTGTTAACAGTTAACCTGTCCAGTAGTAGATCATGCTGATCCTTCAGAAAGGATTGTGTACATGTAAAAATAATTAATTGCTCTGTTGATTCCTTTTCCAAGTGATGACACTACAGCATAAGGCTGAGTAAAATTTGCTTTTTGTCTTACCTCCTCACATGATTTACACTACAAGGCAATTCTCAGTAAGGAAGTCTATCAAATAACCCGGTTTATATGAAGCTCAGTCACAGCTGGTAAGGATTATGTACAGAACAAAACCCGATGTTTGTTTTCATGTGTTTAGTTTCTAAAAGCCATTAGAGAGACCTAAGCTGTGTTCTGGATGCCCTTCCTGTAATTAATACATAATATGGAGGGCAGTGGCATATAAAGGACTGTTTATCTTCTCACCATGACAAATGTTCAGTGGCAACGCGATGAGCTTGAAACGTTCCCAGTCTTCAGGGTGGAAGGCAAGACTGGCCTTGGAGCCTACCTTGAGTGCTCAGAAATTGAGAGATTGGTAGCCAAAGCATCCAAGGAATCACAGAATTGAGGCTCTGGGTGGGGGCACACTCTGCCAGCAGCTCCATCTGATTCACAGAAAAGGGTTTCCAGCTTGGGACTGCTGATGTATTACAGGGGAGGATAGTGCGGGTGGTAGGAATGTAGAGGAGAAGGGAGGTCAAAAAAGAAAAACAGTGCTGCAGAGGTTCTGCACCACACAAGGTAGACCAATAACATGACATCTTATTTGGAAATTTACTGGCAGCTAGTGCAGCTTGAGCACCATCTAAGCAGCAGCCATCTGCTCTTGGGGTCGCTATGCAGGTGTGTTGCAGCAGTTTGGTGCCTCACTGGCGAGGAACAGTTACAGCAAAGGTTTTATGGGAAAGAGAGTATTACAGAGATGGACATGTGGAAAAAAAACGTAGTGTTGGTACTTCTTGGACACTCTGGAAAAGCGTCATCCCACCTGAATTTTGTAGCTGTGTATGAAATGGCTACAGAGCGGTGCTGGTCTCAGACAATTCTTCTCCCTTCTCTCTGTCTTCTTTGGTCCAAACCTGTTGTCAGGCAGTCCTTGAGCATACGTAGTATGTGTCTGTTTAGAAGTATTAGCAGATTTTTTTTGCCAGCTAGCTAGCTGTAGTACATACGTTTTATAAAGATGTGGCAATACAGCTTCTAGTGCCTTTTAAGCCAAAGGTTCAGCTGTGGAAGGGAATTCTTTGCTAGTGAGTCTGAATGATAAGCCTGAGAGGATGGGAAAACACCTACCTTCTGAGCATCTATTTCTCCCTCCTCTCTATTAAGCAAAGTGAAACAGATTAGTGCTTGTTTGGGCTTCATAATGGGGAAAACAAAGGGCTATAGATGACAAGTAATCAATTAGAGCTAAAATTATTTTTCCCACAAATATTTTTAACTGATAATTGACGTTTGAGGGTCTCAAGTTATGGCACTTGGCAACTAAGACAAATGAATACACTTGTTTTTCTCCACTGAAGTATAAACTGCTTTCCTTGCTTGAGAAGCATCCTGTTTTCTTTAGGTTGAAGTATATTTCGAACTTGCTTTCACCCTGAGGATTCACTTTGCCGTAATAAATTCTGTTCCTCACCAACTGCAGATGTTGAGGCTGGTGTCATAGTGGCCAGGATGTTTTCTTTCCTTCATCGATCTGTCTTCCTTTGCTGTTCAAGTTTTTTTGTTTTTGTTAAAAAACACGTAATTTTCACTTAATTATATTTTCTATAGAGCACAAATGACCACCACTCTTGCACCATTCTGCTTTCATACTGCTTTATGGATCTGTATTATAGTTTTATTTTATTTTTTTATTTACTTTGTGACTGGTACAAGCCTTTCCTAATGTAAGAGTTCAAATTCCTGTCCCAGATGACCTCACTTCTTGCTGAACTGGAGGCTGCCTTGCCACATCATTTCATCTGGACAGAGAAGATGAATACGAACGAGAGCTTGTTAGAGAGCAATGCAGGAGAAAAGATTTTGCTAGCAGTTGTTGTGTGCCACAAGCTACTCTGCACACCAAACTGCACAAGTTAAAATCAGCTTTTAGTTTATAACGGTGTGTTGGGAGGGACAGAAGAGGCAAAGAGCCTTTAAGGGTCTGCTCTGCACCTTACTTGGCAGGTACCATGGGTGTGTTCAGGAGGATGTATATTTGCATGTGTAACTTTGGGCGCCCATGTACGCACCCATCTGAAATGAGTTGGGCTCGTATTTTCATACGATCAGACAAATAAACCTGTGACTGGCAGTTAAAAGTCTTCAATATCTATTACCTAGGGCTGAAAACGCAAGCTGGCTTTCCGCCTCACATCTCTTGGAATGGTGCTGGGAATGGTACAAGATGCTTGTACTTGGCTAGTCTGTCGATAACACTAAATAATGCTCCTTACATCCAACATCCTGCTCGGCTGTGACTGCTGTGCCTGCAAACGGTTACAACATCTTGTTTTGTGGTTTAGAGAGCATAAAAAAAAAGAGAGGATGTAGATTTCTCTTGAATGAGCTGCGTTAAAAATAGTACAGTGTCCTGACACTGGTTCTCTGGAGTACACAAATGACGATATTGCAGGAGGGCTTTTTTTGCACTCGCAGCAGCCAGTCGTCGTGGTCAGAGGGTTTGCAGTGTCGATAGACAAGACCTGTGTTGAGAGAAGGAGCTCAGACCAAATAAACCTGGGCTGGCAGCAAGTGCCTTGCTAGGGCCAGGGTTATTTTTTGCTTTGTTTTGGGTTTTTGGGTCTGTTTTGTGGTGTAAGGGAGTCAGTTATATGACAAGAGGACTGAAGTGAGCTCGGGGGAGAAAGAAAGATTAAGTAATTCTTGGATGCGAGGGCATGACTTCTTGGCACAGGAGCAAGTCCAGGGCAACATGCTGAGAAATTTGGAGAGGACAGAGAGCGAGAGCGGAGGATGAGGAAAGTGTTGAGGAGGGCAGCAAGCATAGCTGGAGGGATGGAGGTGACTGGGCTGAGGTGAGGAGGGGGAAGGAGACCTGGGCTCTGGGTGGGCTGGGTGTGCTGAGGTGGTCTGACTGTGTGAGGCCGTGGGGGAGAGGAAGGAGGCAGGAGAGAGGAGATGAGTCTTGAGTAGCAGTGGAGGAGGACAGACTGCTTGGTCTCACACTGTGCTGGCTTCAGTTTCAGTGGGGTACTTTGCTGAAGGCAAGGTACAGCTTTTTACTTTTAAATAATGATTTACTGATCACTAAGGCTAGTGCTTAAACAAAACTCATCCCAGTAAGTGAAATCCATTATGAGAGTACATCTGCATTGATTGTCATGCTAGATCTTTATCCTCTCCCAAGTGTAGGATGGCACATTATCTCAGCTTTCTTCAGACGGATGGTTAATCCATAGCCTTTTGCTGCCTCAGCACACCGATTGGTGATGAACTTGAGGCAGATGGAAAGTTGAACTCAAGTTCTGTACTAAAGAAGCATACGTTGGTTAACTCTGTTGGGGCTTTTAATTTTCCGAAGTGAAAAAAGCTTGCTAAATGTTCTATAGAAATACTTCCGGAATCTATACTGCAAAAAGAAGCCTGAGCAGAGGAAACCCAAACACAGTGGTCTGTGTTAAGCAGAAAGGCAGGTCATGTTATCACAGCCATCCCGTTGGACTTTTAAATGTAAGAGCTATATTTTGTAATCTGTTTTTTACTGTAAATGGATCCAAAAAAAATAAATGCTGACCACAGAACCTGCAAGCAGGATTCTGCTGAGCTGTGGACAGATGGCTTGCTCATCTTTCTTCTGACAGAACTTTCTGTAATTTGAGTCATCATGAGCTGTTTAAAAGTGTTATAGGTGCATATTATTTTCTCATTCTGGTACTTCTTCTGAATGCTAAATATGATGTAGTTCTGCAGCACCTTGAGTGTGTTGGGGAAATCATTGAAGAGGTATCCTCACCACCTTAGATGGCAAGCCAAAAATTACTGTTCCCATATTTCAGTATCCTGAAATAGTCCAGTGAGTTTTTGGATGTTTTCTTCCATTTACGTTTGGTAAATGGTAGCGATGAAATAGAGGAGAACACACTGTCTCAGGAGAAGGTTGTGCTGATGGCCATGGTTATCTGGCATTGTGGTCTCTAGGGTACTGCAGTGTGGGGCAGCTTCTGCTTTTAGTTTTCTCTAAAACCTGTCAGCTGTACAGTCACATCTTTCTGCAAAAAAGGCTAATAATAGTCTGTGGAGGACTTTGTTCCAGTTGGTTCATTGAATTTTCCTTTCAGCCAGGATAAATTGCTGGGGTACACCCAGGGGATGAGCTCGTTGTCGATATCATTGCTATCCTGTAGTGGGCAGAGTAGAGGTGGTCTACAGAATCTGCTGAGTTTTAAAGCCATGCAGATGTACAATTAATAGAGGTATACATGTATATAGTATTAAATCTGTTTCATAATTTATTTAGTCCTTTCTCAAGATCTCATATAAAACTGCGAATATAAGGACTCAAACAGCAGTGGGATTTTTTCCAAGCAAATAAAATTAAATTCTGTTATACAATTAAAGTAAACTTTCAGGGATGCTTTTGAAGTTCATTTTCTGATTGGATGGTGTACATTATACTTTAACAATGCTGTTCCTTTAAAATACTTAAAGTAAATACCAATGTAAAGACAGTTTGTAATATGAAGTTGGAAGAAATGATTATACCTCATGTTTGATTTTTGCCTGTTTTTCCATCCTCAGAAAATGAGGTGATGCTTCATTAAAATTAAGTCAGATTATCTAGACATTAGATGTAAATAGTTGCAATATGTTTAAATAGCATTTTAACTTAGCAGTGTATAACGCTTTAAAGAAAGACTGAGTTTGCTTTGTCTTTGCCATTATGAGTAATCTCTAAGTACATTTAACACTCATAAGAAGTTGCATTTGCGTTTAATCCACCCTGCTGTTTCTCAGGCTGATAAGAAATAATGTTTATTTTCAGCATACAAATACATATAGAGAACTGAGTGCTGACTATAGTAAAGTGAAGGTATTTGAGAATATTTAGGACATACATATGTGATAGTTGTAGATCTACTGTTGCTCTTGCTGTAGATCTGAGAATACAGAACAGAAGGAAAGCGATGGCCTAGGTTTACCAACATTATAGGTATCATTGTAAACAAATTCCACTAAAAATTGTGCCCCATGAAATAATGACAGCTGCTCTTTTCTCCATGACTGAGGATGAGCTTCACTGTGAATGCTAGGGATCAGGTTCTGACGGACTGTACTGTTGGTCTTCTCATTAGTATGTTTGCGGGTTTTTTTGTTGCTAAAATACAGATCAGCATTTTAGAGTTAGACCAGTTACTCAGCGACAGCTTGACACGCACTCATATTTAGTGCTATCAAAATGACACTTCTGCTTATGTAAACTTACATGCTTATTACTTATGTCTCCCAAGATAATTGTTCGCTAAACAAGGCAAATGTAAACAGGAGGCTATTTTTTCAGAAAGTTGCTCCTTCAGCTTCCTGTCCATCCCAAAGGTCAAATCCTTTTTTGTGAGACCAAAAACAGCTGCTGACGCAGTGGTGACAGTGAAGAATGACAATATTATGATCTATGGTATGGCTAAGAACTCAGAGTTAAAGGTTGTAACAGAGAAACATCCTTTCAGCATGTTTCTGCAAACCTTAGTAAGTGGTGAAAGAAAAATGCTTTTGAAACGAGCTCTCATTTAGAATGCTTATTTCTTGTTTCTATATTTTAGTCCTTAAACACTTTTTTTTCCTGCAGAGGTCTTCATTTATATTGCTGACATTTTACAGGATACCTGAAGTATCAAGTAAAGCCGTGCTACCACTGAATCTGAACCACTCAACAGTGTTATCTCTAGCTCTAGACATAATGTCACTGTGTGGTGGAAAGCACTATTAAAGTTCTGCAGCACATGAAGGCTTGTAAACGCTTCATAAAATGCTGATGATGTAGTAGGGGACTGAGCCCAAGCCATAGCCTCAGCTAATCCCCCCGTACTCATCCTTCACTGTTACTGCGCAGAGAGGTTCCCAGCTGTGAACTGTGTTTGGGATGGAGATCCAGGTCCTTGGAAGTACCATGGCCAAGGGACAACACTCTTAGATAAATCTTCTTGGTCTAGTGGTAGGCGTGGTCCCAGCGTGAGGGCGGCGGCAAAAGGGAAATAAAACCACAACCACACATAGACATCGGGAGCTCTTCTCCGACAAGGTGTTGCTTTTTAAAAAAATTAACTCTACCCTAGAAAATTAACTTTATCCCAGCCAAACCCAGTCCATGAGGCCTGGCCAGAAGCTTTTGAAGCTGCGGAGCTGGCACTTGTACTGCATGGGGCTCAGTACCCGTACTGGCTTCGTCCCCAGCACTCAAAGCCACTTTGGGTTCACACTGGAGGGCTCTACCGATTTCCCTTCTGAGTAATCCTCTACAAGCCTGGTGGAAGAGGTTGCGTTTATTCATAGCTGCCTGCTTGTTTACTGTGGATCTGGGGGAAGTTTATTAGACATCAGGCTTATTTTTCGTTTTAGCTTTCAATGCTCATTGTATCGCAGTTCAGAACGCTTCACTGGGCAGTTTTTGATATGCTTTAAAAAAGCTTTAATTACTTCTGTCCAGCTTCCGTCGGTTTTATTGTGTCGTTTGAGTGATGTTTCTCTGATTAGGCTATTAATTTATTTTTTAATTTAAAAAAGGCAAAACGTTTCTTTAATGTGTTGAATTTTGTCTTAAAAGAAAAGAAAGTGACATTTCAAGGAGAATCAGTTTTTCTGGAGGAGATTGGAAGCTGGTGTAGTAAACTAATGTGTTCCTACTCACAGCTAAGTGAAAAATGTTGAGTATTCACAGTAGCTGGGGTAAAGAGGGATGAGATGTTTGCTGGAACACATGATAACTGGCTCTTTTGCTATGTTAATGAGCAAGGACAAGAGAGGGTCCTGCTGTAGGACTGATTTTTAATTTTTTTTACATGGAAAAACTCTTAGAAAAAATGCAGATAAATGGAAAAAGGAACTTACAGGAGAATTAACCGTGGCAGAAAAATTTTAATTTGGTGAGAGAAAGAAGTTACAGAACTGCTTTCCTCTTGTAGGAAAAGAAACTACAATTTCCCTTAGTTTTCAAGACTATTCATTTATTTGTGTGTTCCTTGTGCCAAGCAGTTAGCTGAATTTCATAGTACTCATCTAGTATTTAAGAGTTAAATGGTGACAACCAACAAACCTTTGAAAGTAGCAACCTGACTAGTGGTACAGCTGCCTGGATGAGATGCACTGCTAAGGCTAGAGGAGCTCAGAAATAAGAAAAGTCGGCTAATTCTCAGTAGAGGGTAGCAATGACAGGTAAAAACATTGTCAGTTAAAACATATTTTATCATGATTACCACAGAACTCATTATTATGATTAAAGATGTACTAGCCATGACATGCCAGCTACATGCTGGTAGCAGAAAATACCTGCTGTTTGTAGGTTATTATCAACCTCCTTTGAAGAAAATCAGTCTTTCTTTACATTTGCAATGCAATGAAACCCCAGGCATTTCTTTACATCTTTAATTTAAGCATGCTTTTCAAACGCAGATACCCAGCTGCAGCAAGGCACAAAATACCCGTCTCGCCATCACACAGGTTGATGGGTTCATCATGCTTTGTGGCATCCCTCTAAACAAAAAAAGACTTTTTGCAAATATCTGTAGTAACATTTTGGGTTTGTTATATTATCTGTTGAATTTCTAATTATATATAGACCAATAAAACAGAAGAAAAATTTGTAACAGTGCTTAACAGAGTACTGCACAATATTTTGAACCGTAATTGTGAATATCATTGCTAATGTCATATGGTACCTTAAATAACATCAGGGGAAATTGCTACCATGAAAAAAGTCACTAAGTGTATTGAGGTCGTTGGTTTTAAATGGCAGCTTACCTGTTACAGAGCATGATGGAAAAAAATGAAAAAATTGCAAGTAAAATGCAAGTTTAGATATAACTAAGCCCATTCCAGAAAGAGTTTATTCTAAATGTTTGAAGCAGTTGTTTTCACAGAGAGATATATGTTAAACATCAGTTTCAATAAGCTCAAGTTACTTGGTCAGATAGACACTGTGCAGATACTAAACCGACTGCATTGTCAGTGAACTGGCAGATCTGTCACTCCTATCTTTATTATTTTTTAAATAATTCAGCACATGTGCACTATTAGCACTGTAATGTGAACACTCCCATGCTGAGGATTTTATTTTGCCTGAGAAGAAAATGAGCATTGTGATTCAAAAGGTTGTTGACATCTTGCCTTTTGTGACCAGCTATTGTCTTCCTTTTCCAATGAACACATCTCAGTATCTGGGTAGTACCGAGCTTAAGTGTTATAGGTAGAGAAAGTTACTCCGACTGCAGGTGTATATTTGTAAACTTGCTGGATTTACTAACTACAAAAGCTCCAAGACCGACGAGTCATGCTTTAAGAGGTCAGTTTATGCCTATGGCTTAACAAAACAGTAAATCACAATTTATATTTCTCTTTCCACTGTGACTTCATTTTTTATTCATGTTAATTTTAAAATATTTTTTATTTAATTTAAAAATAATTTTATCTACTTTGTGTCCCCGCTTTTTTCCTTACCAACTGGTATAAATGCAGCTTTCTTATCTCCATTTTTTTCCCCCTATGCCTCTTGCTGTTGCAACTTACCTTGGATGGCAGGTTATTGGTTACTGCCTACGGGAGCCTTTTCCATGAGCTAATTTAGCTGTCAGTCTGAAATTGGTAAAAAGGATGAAAGATGGATCATAGGCCTGGGGCATGCCTAGACCAATATCTAGCATATCCCTATCTGGAAGTACGCTTATTAAAACAGATTTGAAAAATATTTTTCCCAATCTCGCTCTGCCATCATTTCATCCAGCTAAGAAAAACATTTTTACAGTGACACTACTGATTCTTTGGCAGCTCTTTTTTTTTTTTTTTTGTAAGGGAGAAAACAGTATTTAGATACAAGATCAATAGAAAAACAAATAGACTGTTATATTCCCTGGAGAAACCCCTAGAGAGAAGACAGATGCACAGAAATTTAATATTCTTGTAGGCAAAAATCAGGAACATGCGGGTTCTGTTTGGCTGAAATGAACTGTGGTAAATGTGTGTGAAATAAACATTTTAAAATGAGTAATAAAAAAAAGCTTTTAGGCTAGGCTTTTTGATTTGCTCTCTTGATGAGGTGCTATGTCTGAATTTGTGACCCCTTCAAAAAGTCATTTTGCAACTACAAATAATGTTTATCTTAAAATTATATGGTTTAGGCATAACTTCATATAGTGAGTTAAAGGAAGATTTCTCTCCATTTGTTCTTTATAGATTTACTTGTCCATTCACAAAGTTCATACAGAAAACTGTGTGCTCAGTTTTGCCTCCATTTTTTATGAAGATAAGTATATTCTTCTGCATGACCTTGAGCCTGTTATTGTTAGAATTAAGCAAGTTCTTTTGTTTCTATTCCACAATATTCTTTAAATAAAAATAATCAAACTATGACTGTAATTTGCAATGACAAGTTAAGTGTGTCTGTCCGCTTTCTGTCCTTCAAAGTCAAATATTGTTGTTGTATCTACTCAATGAAATGGACATATGGCTGGAGCTACCTGTGTCTGCTGTCTTGGGCTTCTTTCTGGAGCTCCTGCACTAAACATCCAACCAGGAGGATGAGGGGTACCCTCCTGCCAAAGGAGCTGCAGGATAAGGCTTAAAGAAACAAGGTGACTGGCTGCTGTCACAGTCTGTGGCCATTTGCTAACTGCAAGTCTGCCTGGAGGATTACACATTCATCTTTTTGAAAAAGCATCACCTTTTCCTCCACCCAGTTCTTTTCTCAAGTCACGTTTGTGAGAAGGTTACCACTTCTCTTCTTCCCTAAGAGTGCTGTGATTGCCTTCGCCTCACACTGAAAACTAGATGTAGTCCAACAGACATTGTGCTGCCTTTTAAACACAGAGATGCCACTGAGCTATGAAAGCAATGTTGACTTCTATTCTTGATATTTAACATGTGTGGAAGGCAGCTGCAAGATTCTGCCAGCTTGCACCTGGTTTGGGTCGGACTGGGTTTTCTACAAGCTGTATTGTCATTGTCCTGAAGGAACATGTTGTCCAAAGTACGAGATGTAATAGAGGTACGTGTCAAATGATGTGGAGAAGGAGGGAGAAGTTTGAAAGGGAGAAGTGAAGCAGTAGTACATGTAGTTCTTAAATTACTTTTAAGTATGTTAAATCATACCTGTCATTGACAACAGTATTTTATCTCTGCCAACAACTTCATGTAATTTAGATGTAAAGTTGATTTAAAGGGAGTTGGGTGTGCATGGTATATCATCTTAGAAGTTGGCCCATAAGCATTTTTCAGTTGTATTTTTCACTTTGTATCTCATGATCCCCTGGAAGTTTGAAACTGAAATCTGCTTACTCACTGGGTATTTTTTACCTAAATGAGGTGTGTACATGTGCATCTCTTAAATTGTCATAGTAGAGGTCCTTTGTAAGTGGCTGTGACTCTGGGTTGTGGAATTCCTTAATGGAAAAATATTTTTGAAGAAGAAGGAGAACCTTATTTTGCAGACTCTTAGGTATGTCAGTAGATTTGTTGGTATGTACTCTCCTTAGATTTAGAGGGGCAGCAAAATAAAATGAATCTCCTTGGACAGTGTGATTGGAGTATGTTGCTGAAGGAGAATAAGCATGAATCTAGATACCACACATTGGCTCACAGGGTAAAAGCTGGTCTCCATGCCCATAAGGGAGCACTAGGAGAAAATGGCAAGAGTAAAGCCCAAATAATAACCTGCCTCAGCTACTTCCAGACCCATCCTAGGAGCCCTGAGATCATCAGAGCCCCACCTGCAAAAGCCCGCAGGAGCTCAGGGGCAGAAGGGCAAGTGGGAACCCAAATTACGGACTTGGGGAAAGGGACACCTGGTATGGGCACCTCCTTGCGCTGTCTCAGGAGAGCCTCAGCTCTGTGGTCCAGGTGTGACATACTGACCAGCTGTGGGACTGAGGGGAGCTCCTGCCAATGGGTATAGGATGCTTTCGGTGGTTCATGGGAAGAGCATTTTTGGAACGTACAGGACTACTCATGGGATGCTTAGAGGAGGCTTTATGGAAGTGAAATGGGAAAAACTGCTGAGCCTCAACAGTGTCACAGTAATCCAGTTGAAACTTCTAACACAGTTGCATTTTCCTGTCATGAAGTGAAGCTGTATTCCAGCCAAATTTCACAGGGAGGGCACTGTCTGCAGAGTCCCGTCTCAGCATGGGATGGTGCAATAGGGCTCATAGATCATCTTCACGCCTGAGGGCCATGGGTTGGTAACTGAGGACCACATAAGACGTGTCATCCCCAAAAAGCCGTACGAAGTGGAAAATGGAAACAATGGTGTGCTGGATGTGCTGCTCACTGTATAGGCCACAAGAAAGATGAAATTGCAGTGCACTTGCTTGGTGTAAGAGAGGTATTATTTATTGCATTAAAATTATTGAGGAATGAATGTTTTTCTTAAACCTATATTACTGCTGTTTGAGAAGAGACAGGATTTAATTTTAACATCAGGAAGTGAGAAATAATAACAGCCCTTTCCTGTGTGTTTTTACATGTTTTGGCAAATGTCTCTTTTTATTAGTAGGTTCACTAATGAGGCTGCATGGATCATGAACCTGTGGACACCAAATTTTGTAATTCTTGCTTGAAGATAGTCCTGTGAAGAGAATTATGTAGATTGCCAAAAGGATAATTTGTGTAACACTAGTCAAGTGCCTTTAAAAACCCCCTCTTGTATAAACATCTGTTTTTTCATCTTGTCTAGAGGAATAAATTTGGGAAAAAAACTAATCATAAATTTGGGAAAAAAACTAATCATAAAAGGTGATTTTTTTATTTCAGGTTGACAAACATTAAGCAGTGGTTACCTGCAAGCCCCTGTGAATCTGACAGAAAAGCAAGGATCTGTTAAGAGAGATGAGAAAGTTTATCCATACACACCTAGAAGACATAAAAGAAAATTTAAATGTATATTAATCGGTCACATTTTTGTTCCTTTGTGATTTTATTTGGTTGCTGAAGGATGTAGACTTTCATTAATAGATGCTTTGAATTAAGTAGTATAGAGCCAGCAGCAGAGCTGGGATTAGAGCTCAAGACATCGTATCACTTCTGTACTCCATTTGCCAGTCATTTACCCTGTAAAGAAAAAAAAAATAAGAAAGCCCGTTTTGTTAATAACCAACACTGTTGATTTATTGCAAACCTGCAAGACACCGAGCACACGTGTGTTGGATTTTTGCTGCTCAGCAGCCCTTGAGGTGTTGGTCCATGTTTCTCACCACAGTTGTGCTGAGGCAGGATGTTTACGTACTGTGTTATACTTACTGTTTTTGCATTGCACCTTTTGAGTTTCTTCTCAGAGAGGTACCAGACTTACAGATTTTATGTGGCAGTGCTGCAAAGTCAGGAATTATTTGAACAGGAATAATTTAAAGACAGAAGAAAGTAATGACAGAAAGGTTAGGTAATAGAGCTCTGGAGAAGACTGCTGTAGGAGATTATGAGCTTCCCATCAGTAAAAGTATTAAAGACGTGTCTATCAGGAATGATACTGATATCTGAGCAGCCTGATCTAGTGGGGGATGTCCCTGCCCATGGCGGGGGAGTTAGAACTAGATGATCTTTAAGGTCCGTTCCAACCCTGACAATACTGTGATTCTATGATATAATTTACCCTGTCCTGAGATGAGATGGCCTCTTGCAGTCCAGTCTTGCCTTTCTGCATGTTTTGTGTGTTAAACTACCTAGTCTGTTTTATGTTGCGTTCGTAACCTGCAACATCGGTCTTGCCTTAGTCAACAGGCCTGGCCATCTCCTCACATAACACATTTTTCAGGAATTCTTCCTTGGAAAGGAGTGTTTTGGCAGACCAGCTCTGGCATCACTTGCTGTCTGTCAGTCCCGGGGCTAGGTGTCCTTGGAGTCTGTGGTTCTGCAACAGCCCATAGGAATCCTTCAGCCCATAATGGATGGTGTGTTTACACCACCCTGGATGCATTGGTCCTCTTTCAAGAGAGCTTTGCAAAAAAAAAACGGAGCTTATGTATGGATTAACATAGATCTGGGCGTAGCTCTTGGGCTCAATTATCTTAAAGATATTTTCCAACCTAAACAATTCCAAGATTCTGTATTTTGCATGTGACCAGACTTGGTCAGAGGTGCAGTATCTGGCTCAGAAATTCCATCTACCTCCAAATTCGAGGCGCTGATGCCTGTTGCAAGCTAGAGGACTGTAGGACAAGGAAGGACCAGGAAAACACAGTGCAGGGCAAGGTTTGTCTTACAGGAAGGAGGAGTTGTCCTGAAGACACTTTCCTTTGACTACACAGCTTTAGTCACAGCTGTCAAGTTATTTTTGCACAAACACCTGAGGGAATTAAAATCTTAGTGAAAATTACTGAGCACTTTCCTCAAGCTTCTCTTTCTTCAAAGAGAACGAGAGTCTATGTGAAATGCACTCTGCGATGAACACTGTGTACAGTAGCAAATATCCACTGAATATTTTTGTGGAGCTTACTTGAATTTTGACTGATACTATATTCTTTGGCTTTCCAAAAATTGCTGTGCATCAAAAAGTGGAATTTTAAGTGTCTGAAAAGAGGACGACCCAACTGCTTGTGCATAATTCACGTCATCCAGAAGGGAAGAGACATGTGAGGAGAGATGCTAACAGTCTTTTGTCTCTCTGTCCCCTTGTGGGTTTTTCTGCTATCTTGTTTGAAAGCAGATTGTGTGTGAAGGGTATTTAAAAATATCCAAACCGATCAAAATCATCTTATGGCATAGAAGCAGAAATAGCCAGGAAAACAAACAGACCGGAGATGAAATATGGAAGAGATAGACATACCAGTGTTTCATGAAAGAGAGGGCTTAAAACCAAAAGCCAAGAAACACAAATACAGGGAGTTAAAGTACAGATACTTTACGATTCGTGTTACTGTCTTCAATTAACTATGATATAGAATTGCACAATTTTTTCCTTTCAAAAGAGAAATCCATCTCCTTGCTTATTTTTCCACTTGCTGCTTTCTGTTTAAGTTAATTCAGCAGTAATTGGATACACTGTGTCTAATTCTTAATAAATCAAGGCAACTTTATAGTGATATTGACAGTGGCTTTTCTAGCCCCATTGTTTCTATCAAGAGTTTTATTCTGCTTCAAAACAATTTGCTGTGAACGCCCTTGTTTGTTTGCCACACTAGGCTTTGTTCTGGTTGAAAACTTTGATTTATAACTGTATATAATTGATGGCTCTGGGGTAGGTGGACTATAGCTATTGCTCCTCCTCTTTTAATCTAGCTTTGCGTAGAAATCCATGTAGTGGAGCATTCTCAAGGGAACCAGGCTGGGAAATTTTCTGTATACCCAATGGGAGGCCATTAATCATAGTGAAGAGTCTCTTACTGGCTCTAAGCATGTTTGTGAAAGTCAGGAAAACAAAAGTGGACCACCTCAAAATGACTGATCAAGAGAATAGATGTTAAAGCCAATGTATTCATTGTGCTACATTAAAAAAAAAAATAGTTTGTGCCTTGCTAATTACATTGAAGCATATTTATTTGGATAGATTTAGCACGTATAAAGATATTTTATACACCGATAAATGAGAATAATTGTAGATGTAGATCAGAATCCTAGGAGAATTAAATAGAAGAATTTATGGTTGCTACTGTGGATTTGAAAGAGAAGCTTCAAAAGCAACTGATAAGAAATGCCCTGAAGTGTTTGCCGAACGTGTGTCAGATCCAGGCTGGTTAAAAAAATCTCCTAAAATGTCTAAAAAGTTTAGTGGGATTTTGATGAATATCACATTCAAAATGTCTCATTCAAAATTGAAAAAAAAAGACAAAAATTAGGGCAGTTAGCAAATAGTATTTTCCTACAGCTTGTGCTTTCTGGCTCTGCCCCAGTGGAGGCCAGGAGGCGCCTGAGGGCACCCCAAGGCTCTCAGGGCTGGGACTCACGTGCTTGCTGTGAACCCCAAACCCCATGTTTTCAGGACTGGGGCCTCGGTGTTTCTGCAGGTCCTGATCTCTCCTCGTACCCTTCACCAAAATCTGTGGCTCAGATGCAAGCCTAATGGGTTCCAGTTGTAACTGCTCAGAAGGTTTTTTTACAACAAAGTGATTGTGCTATGATTTGAGTATAACCAAGTTGGATACGAGATGGACTTATGAGAGGTATTTTTGTGATTAAAAATTTCTGCCCAGCAGGGAGGAATAAATGAAGTAAAGAGGCTCAAATGCAGATTTTAAGCACTGACAGCCTGGATCTTTTCCCATATAAATAGCCGTAAAGTTTAGGAAGAGAGATATTGTAATATGACATAACAACATTAATTTTATTTACTAGACAAACAGTGATTTATTTTTTTTTACTTTAGAGGCTAGATTTAATGCAGTAAAAGGTAATGCTACAGTTCAATTTCTCATGAACCTGTGGTACAGCAGCATACTTAAATCAGTTATTTACCTCAAAAACACTCTTCAGGTGAAGCTTCCTACCCAGTGGTTTCAGCCTATGTGCTTTAAAGGGTTTACTAAAATTCATAAGCAATTTCAATGAATAATTCTTATATATTAAAATGGAAGTAGCACTTTCCATAAATTATATTGTGCTGTTTTGATAATCTGATAAAGTAAGATGGATACATTTTTACATTTTGTCCAGAAGTCGGTACAGTAAAAACTACAACTCATGCTGACAAGGTAGTTGTAAAGTTATAAATGGCATTCCAAGCAGTAACTTAAAACTTCATACAAAACACAGAAGATTTAATGTTCATTATGAATCATTAAGTATAATTTTTTATTAATATATTCCAAATTCAGGACAACGGGGAGTAGGAGACTAACTTATATTTGGTAATTCTTCTAAGAGCAAGGGAAATAATAAACTTTACTGCAATTAAAAGAAGAAAAACCACCTTAGTTTGTCTTTTTCACTATCTATCAAAAGCGTTTCATTTCAGCTGTATGTTCTGCAGTTTCCAGTATTTTTATATCATATTTATTCAATACTGTTATACATATTAGCATGACTTCATATTTTTTTTCTCATACTAAAATGGAACCAAAGCACAGCCTATGTCCCGAAGGTGTACATTCATGCTTGACATAAAGCACATGTTAAGAGCTGGTTATTTCAAGTTAAGCATATGCTTAAGCTTCTCTGAGCAGAGATGGCTTTTCTAAGCTACAATTTACACCCTTACATACTTTGTTAAATTACAGCCTTGTCAAGCTGAATGCTGTGTCCTATTTTAATGGTGTTCCACACGTGGATGTGGTGCTGCCTCTAATCTTTAATCCCTTTTAATTACTACGCCTTCACTTGTTTTCTTGTTTTCTGGCATGGTGGCAGTCCAAGTGACTTGAAGACCAGACTTAAGTGTTCATCTCAACTATTCATCTTAGCTTTCCCTATTGTTATGTTTATGCAGAGTTTTATTAGACTCATGGGATCAAACTGTATTCCCTTAGTTTTGCAAAAAATGAATAGCCTTTGTCTGTCCTTCGCTTTTAAAGTAAACACAGCGAGATATTAAAGGGGTTTTTTTTCAACAACTAAAATATGGGTTTATATTCTAAATATAAATCATAATTTCATTATCAACAGAGAGAGGTCCAAGGCAATATATATGTGTAGTTGAATGATATAAGTGGCATTTGTGTGTAAAATGGATTCCCTTGCCCAAGCAAACACTTCATAACAACATGAGTGAAAAGGTGTATTTAAAAATGAAGGCATAAAGCATGTTGCTTCTAAGTTATATGGAATGCAGTTTTTGTAAAATATGAAGCTCCCTGGATATGATCCAAACCAGCTGAACTATGTTAAAAGGCATAATAAACACTCATAGCTTTGCATGCAGTTATTTAATTGGCAAATAGATTTTTCTATCACTGTCACTGGCAATAGCAGCCATTTGATACCAGAGCTTGGATTAAATGTTTCATCAGTAGTGCCTATTTAAGGATCTTTATGGAACAACAAGTTAGTCCCCTGGGCAAGCCCATGTCAACTGCAATAAAGAGATCCACACAAGTGAACGAGATGTAGTTTTGCAGGATATACAGGGAGAATAGGATTCGCTTTTCTATCTGGATGCTTTCAAGGGCTGCTTCACATTTTGTTTAACAACAGTGTCTGCTGGTGGCAACTATTGAATACTGAGCACTGCACATCCAAAGGACTTTTACGATTTTCTTGGAAAATGAATTTATAAGCGGTTGTCATCTCTCTGGAAATAGGTGAGTCTTGGATAAATGAAGATGTTGCAGGATTTAAGTAGGTTTAATTTTCTGATGAATATTCTGCATCTAGACTAAATCTATTGATACTCTAAGTAGCTGCCTTGGGTTTTTTTTCTCTCATTCATTAAGAAAAAATCCAACCCCTCCGATCACTTCCCTCCCCCTTTTAATACAGGGAAAATGTAATGTCTGTGGATTTCAAGATAGCTTGTCTTTATTTAGTCCACTATCCTGCTCCCAGGGTGCTCATAAGATCTGTGCATGTAGTTAATCCTTGCTGCAATGTTTTATAATTGGTGTGTATAATACATACATTTGTCATTTTATAGCACGTTCGTTGAATTTGAAAGCATTTTTAAAGTTAATTTTTAATATGTATCTGTGTTTGTCGTGGAACCTGAGTCTGTTCTTCCTGGCAGCTAGATGAATTTTCCCCTGGTTGATTTTAATTTCAAGCTTTTTGTTTAATATTTGTCTTGCAGAAATTCTCTTAAGCAAAAATACATAACCTAGCTGAAACCGATTACATCTAGTATTTGTTTTCGTGTGTGTGTAAGCGTGCTGGGCATAAATTTAAGCCTCAGCTGTTCATTGGCATCT
Organism: Apaloderma vittatum; assembly: GCF_000703405.1. Classification (NCBI taxonomy): domain Eukaryota; kingdom Metazoa; phylum Chordata; class Aves; order Trogoniformes; family Trogonidae; genus Apaloderma; species Apaloderma vittatum. The sequence goes on from NW_009705113.1 coordinate 41,235, forward strand.
TTTAGATCTGAACTGAATGATACTGCATCCGACCTCCTTAGCTAGGTTACCACTGCCTAAGGTTGAAAAGTGGAGAGCAAATGCCTCTGAGGTCGAATAAATGAGCTGTTTGCAACAGATGCAAGGTCTGGTGAATAAGCATCTTTCAGGCTCACTTGAAACAGTTCAAACTTGTGTTCGCTGACTGTTTTCCAGTGTGAAGCAGTATTTGCGCTACCATCGCTTAAAGAATTGGCTCCAGGGTTTTAATGAGAGCAAACTGGGCTGTTTGTGTTCTCAAGAAGCTTATAAATATATATATACACATGTGTTTACAAATTCTATATGTATCCATGTATTTTTATATATGGATATAGCCACATATATAACCACATATTTGTGGTTATAAGTTTATATAATTTGTATATTTTTAAATATATATAAAAATTAGTAGTTTATTTTACTTAAACACACTCTCCTAACATGCCTTTTCATTTTGTTCTTGTCATACGTAGGGAAACTAAACCCAGAGCTAAGTAACTTCTAAAGGTAGAGATACAAAGTCAGATTCTTACCTGTACAAGGGCTCTCTTATGCCAGCTAGTAGGGCAGAAATACCTCTAAGTAGAAATGTGGTATTTTACATCCACCAGAAGATCTTTGAAGTCATGTCACTGTAAAGGGGCACAAGTGTAATGTGCACTTAAGAGTTGTAACTGTGCAAATTTCTCTGTGCAAACTGGGAAAACAAGGGAGCAGGTGCATTGCTCAGCCAGCCCTTCTTCCCTCTTGCTCTCCTTAGACCCTGGTATTTCCTGCAGCCTCCTGAATGACTGCCGGCCAGCGTTAACTCCGATCATGTTTGCTGGTTCTGTGGTTGTGCATTTAGATGATTAACATAGGGCTGTTCTGGCTTCCATAATTTGCATCCTATGTGGTTTTTTTCTGGGTTGGTAACTAATCAGCTATTGACTGGACAGCAGGTGGAGATCGCTTAGTTTATTGAAAAATCATCAAACAAGTGGGTTGGAAAAAGATGCTTGTGGCTAATCTATGCGCCTGAGTACTTAAAAACCTTGAATCATCTTTTGCCCTTGAGGTTTTGTGTGCTCAAGGTGGCAAAGATTTTTATGGCAACAACCATGTTTCTAGAGCCAAGCCGTTCCATGATCTGACCATCTCTGAAGACTTAGCGTGCTGTCACAGAAGAAATAATACCACGTCACCAACATAGTGACTAAATAAATCTGTCCTGTTCCACTGTTCCTCACCAGGAGCTCACATCCACAGCTTTCTGTGCTCTCCCCTGTAGGTTCCTTGTGCCTTCCTCCGTGACTTGAGGAGGCATGAGATATGCATCAATTTGCATGGTAGTTCAGCCTTGTAACCTGGAGTGCAATGACTGCTAATGTGTTTGCTGGGTAGGTTTTTCTGCTTGTACAGATTAATGACCCGATTCAGAAGCCGTTCTACATGCTGGACTCCTGCTGATTTCTGTTTGTGCAGAGCTGCTAGGGAAGCTAACTTTGAGCATATATCCTGGCATAATTTATTCAGAGTCCGGTCCTGGTGCCTAGCCAGAGTTCAAATAATAATAAACTGGCCTTCACAGAAAATCCTTCTTTCATCTTGAGGCAAAAATTTTTCCTGCCTGCCAAAGGAGGGGCACCCTGCATACTCTGGGCATGCGTAGAGGTCTCTGTGGCCCTCTGGTCCTCCTCTAGGCACTTCTTCAAGCTGCCACAGAGCTCGTAGTTTAGAGTTTGCTTCTCTCTAAGTTGTCGTGTCATGAAATGGAGAGTAGCTGCAGTATTCCAAGGAAGAATTTTACATTTCCTCTGTATATTTATTGCATCTTTAGAACACTCCGGGTTTCCTTGAAATTCAGCAACTGAAGGGTCTCTCCTTGTTGAAGCCTCAATTTTCCATGCAGCTAGTGATTGGCAAAGTGCCTCGTGTGGTCCATTAGCTGCCAATCCAGCTTGAGGAAACAGTGATCTCGCCTGTAGGTGAACCAGGACTAGTTTGCATGTTGTCTCTGTCGGTATCTATAGGATTTCACCACCTGACCCCATCCTCAGCTGTGTATACATTTGTGGGTCTCTGACTCACTTACCACTTAGTGACTTAGCTATGAGTTTTACTCTTAGAAATCTTGGATTTCCATCTGCTAGAAAGAGTAGTAATCCTGAAAATCCATAGAAACCTAGTTTTATAAGAATTTGAAGATCGTATTTCCAGCCAGATTGAACTGCAGTCTACTTGAACTTAAATCTCTTCTGGCTTCTCGCCAATACCCTTTTGAGGAGAAAGGCAGTTGTTTGAAGTGCCTCAGAGATTTGTAGCACTAGAAGTAGCCAAGGTGAGGATGGATTAATAGGTAGAGTGCATGTGGGTGTTAAATGCAATTTATCACATGGATACCGCCCCCAGGTATGTGGTTGGGTGGATGGGCTGAGAGATGCCTACCTAAAGCTTTAACTTGTTCAGTCAACACTTAATTCAGAGGATTTTCGCAGTTTTCACTGTTTCTAACAGACTACAGTGATCGTAGTTTCACATAGATTAGCTCTTCTTGGAGAGGTTTTCCATTGTGTTAGGTGTAGGCACGTTTCTTTGCAGAATCACTCAAGTGTAGATGTTTTTTCTTTCCATCTAGTTGCCACAAACAGACCTATTGTGACTACTGAGGTGTTATCACTGTCTGGTAGGTAATATTGTGACTCCTCATAGGAGATCAGGAGATTTCATGCACACGTTGATAGAGAAAACTCATGTCATAGAAATCTTTGTCTCCACTGTCTCTTTTTCCAGCAGCACTGGAGAGTGAGACTCTGATTTTACACATATATTAGTGTGAGACTGTTGAGACGTCAGTGGATTTAATTGTGGTAGAACCCTTAAGACCAAGTTATCTTTGTAATGTGCATTTGGATTTGTACTGTCTCCCGAGAATATCTGTTCGCATTTTCATCAGAAACTTCAGAGGCAATGGCTTTTCAGACAGGAGAAGTAACAGCAATATGCTGCATTAGCAAATCCTCCTACAAGTTTCTTCTGTTTCCTTATACTTTATACTTAATAGTTGCTGGTAAATATTCTGTCTTTTCATCAAAATAGCTTGTGAAGAACAGTGATTCTAAAGGCTTAATGCTAAAATTGCACAGATCTGCTCAGCTAGCTATGTTATAGATGGTAATTGACTGCAGTATGATAATAAACAGGGGAGATATAAATCTGAAAATACTGTGAAAGTCGAGAGAAGATGCTGTGTCTTATTTGGTCATGGATGTGTGAGACCAGAATGATTTACTGCCAATAGGAAAGTGTCATTGTCTTCAACTGCTCCTAGATTTTAGTATAAAGGGTGTAGTTAGCGAGATCCAGCATTCTTACTTTGATACCTAAAAACACCAAAAGATTAAAAAAAAAGAAATTATTTCTTTTTCTGTAACCATGTAGGCTCTACCTCTGCTTTTTCCAAAGTTCATTTCATCTCTCACACATGAGCTAAAAAATCAAATACCAGATCTGATATGTTCGCATTCCATGTGGAAAAGCAAGCCTGGATTTGGAGTCAGTCCTACTTCTGAATAAATAGAGCCTACTTTTCAAACAAACCTATGCTGATTAATAATGCACTCTTGTATTGTGCCAAAGTAAATTTTGCATATGGGCTATGAAAAAATACATGAAATTTGATGATCTGCAGTGAGTTTTAAGTTTGGTTAATGTGAACTTCAAATTTAGGAAGTCAGGGCTATAATAAGACAGCAAAAAAGGTGCATCTGCTGCTGTTTTTGGGAACTGCTGCATTTTGCACAACTTTTGTCTAGTGGTTTGGTTTTGTTTTTGCTTTTTCAAGACAAAAGCAAGGTCCAAAGCTTCTATTCATTTATTTTTCTTTTCTTCCTGAGCAAAATACTTTTAGTATGAAAAAAAGAAAATGCAAAGAAGCCTAACAGTGCACAAGCCATTAACACGTTGTTCACGATACGTAAAATGCCTTTCTCCTGACACCCAGCACTTCTTAAACCAATACAAAGCCTGAGCAAGGAAGCGGATGCAAGTCAGTGCTTGAGCATTGTGGGGAGACAAACTTGTAATGGTCTCTATTGGGAATTTACTCTTCTGTTGTAATTTTGAGCTTTGAGCATAGTGTTATCCTTGGCTTCGTGCAGTCAGGTTTTCGTTTCTTTGGATTGAGGCATGCATGTCTGGTGAGACTGCAGTGGACAGAAATGCGAGCTCAGATGAGTAAGATAATGTGGTGATAACCTTGTGGTAGTGGTAAGAAAAATGTGTACTTTGAAGCGGACATAAACAGTTAAAAATGAATACATTTGCAGTTCGTGATTTTTCATGGTTGGCCTGAATGTAAGAACACTAATGCATTGTACAACGATAATTTCTTTTAGCACTGGCAGCACCATCCTTGGTGGAAGCGAGGAATTGCTTCGCAGCTCTTCATATATTAGTTTGTCAGGCTTGACCATGTTTTGTATTTATTCAGGAATTATTACAGTGTAGCAAAAGGTGAAATTTTTGCTGTGGTGTGTAATCAGTTCATCTGCTGGCTGGTGGATCAAGCTATGCAGAGCAGCAGTTAAGACAATACTCTCCTCTTAGCTGTTCGCATTAGTTTTACATCCAGCTGCTTTCCTTCGGCTCGTGCCCGGTTCTGTTGTGCTCGACTCAGTAAATCATGGCTAATAAAGAGCAATTTGTTAATGTGACGACGTACAAAAATATAGCAGTATATATAGGGCTATGGTTTTTACATGCTAATGAGCTCTCTGCTCTGCTCCTTATTGTATAATTCTTCCCCGTTGACTTTCCGTGATGGAAGTGCTCTGCTCACAGCTTCTGCCATGTGCAATATCCCCATGGAGACCGCGTGCAACGTGCACCTCCCTTTTTTTTTTTGTAGCTAATAAGATCCTAGATGCTTATAGAAGCTTCTCTGTGACATATTGTAAAAGCTACCACAGAAATGAATGTGAGATTACCAAGTATTAAAAAAAATAGTGATAGATGATCTCTACTTTGTGGAAGAAGGAAGAGAGGTGAGGGGCCTATTTATGATATCATGAGCTTTAAGAGCGTGTATTCAAATAATAATTTTCTTTAGCCTGGTGAGGAAGCCTCCTGTCCTGTTTACGTCCTTTTTCTTCCCACCTAGAATTGCTTTCTTTTGTTAAAGAATGCTGTTGTACCTGTGTTATTGACTGCTGAGGTATCCAAGTGCTAAGTTTGCAGTTTCTGTGAAAGCTGTTTGGTTCTGATTATATCCTGTTCAATCTGTTCTGTAACTTGGTCTCCTTTCCTATTTACTGTCGTATACCTTTATTTATAAATAATCTCTTTCTTTGTACTCTTTTTTGTATGCCTGGCTCATAAAATCACAGCCAGAAGTACAAGCTTTATGACTATAAAACAAGTCATGCCTACCTTGTAGACTATGTCATCTGCTGTGATGTTGTATTCTATGTATTATCAATTTTACTGTAAGAGGAAAATTAGAGCATGCATTTTCCACATGAAGAAATCAAATGTAATCTAAATGCAAACCACAGGTTTTATTGCACAGTAATATTTGATAGCACTGCTATTACTAATCCCAGCATGACAAGAAACACAGCATAGTTATGAAGTTCACAGCACTCATTTTTTAATGGTCTTTTTTGGTTAGGAAAGCCACAAAGCTAGCACAGATTGTTTGCCAGTTGTAGTCTCAGACTTGCAGAAATGTTAGTGGAATATTGTATATGTTACAAATTATTTCAGGTCTGACAGGAATATGTATCCATCATACTTTCCATGAAAACATTATTGAGTAGTAAAAATAAAATGAGATAATTAACCATATCCAGTAGATACCTTACTATCAGTGCCTTTGCTTCTGCCTTTGCTTCTCCATGGGTGCTTTATGGGGAATTTTACCTTTTTTTTGTGTATTTGGGTCTTTAACATCCATAATCAAAGAAATAAAAGGCAAATGGTTGTGTTACAGCAAAGTGCATCCACTTCCAAGGTGGGGAGCACCTTGCCACTGATCTCGTAGGTTACACAGAACTACTAAGGTGACAGCGAATGAGCTTCTTTCGGTGCCCTGCTCAAGTGTGTTCTCTTCCTGTAACAACCAGCGCGTGGTTTTAGTCAGAGTGCCAGGACTGGCTTTGTAATACAATGACAACAAGGGTACTGTTTAGTAGGGGTGTTGGTTGTTAACTCACACTGACCAGATGAGAATATATTCTGCCTGCTTGAGATGTGTGAGTTTTTCCACCACGGCTGCCCAAGGCTGAGCAATCGTGGGTGCAGTCTGTAAAGGCTGAACCAGACTCAGCTCTGATGAAATCTGTTGCCGTTAAAAGTGCATTTAGCATGTTTCCCGATGTTTTCTATCTCATGCCCAAAGAACACTTGCCATGTATAGTTGTTCCCATGATGTATATTCTCCTTATTGTGTTTGTATATGCTCTGCATAGCTACAGGTATCAAGGCAGACTGTGGCCTAGGATGTAAAACCAGATGGAGGTAGGGCATACAGTTGCAGAGGAGTTTGGAGGCTGTTACTGCCAGAAGAGAAATTTGCCTAAAGCCTTGGGCATCATACACATTTTCAGATAATCAGTATTACTTCTCAGCAGTGGTTAGGAACTCATGTTGTCATGAAGTCAGAACCATCATCCTCTGTGATACCTCTCTGGACTGATGCTTAGAGTAGCGGATGCTACCTACCACATCATGGATGTTGGTGTTTCCATTAGATAAAATTTACTTACCGGCTTGTCTTTTTGAAGCAGGAATCTAAACCAGGTGTACTGGACGCGTCAGGCCAGGTGCGCTGCCAGATGGGGAGGCGCTTTGAAGGTCTACAGCTGTTCCTCAAGTGTGCACACTACCACCATGAACAGGAGACAGAAAGGGAAGAGAGTTTAATGGGAAAAGTGAGGAACTTGCCACCATTTGAAGTCTTTTCTTTTCTATATGTAGAGAATTACATTAATCCAGGTTCTGGGGGAGCATATATGCCCCATATTTATGATAGGCCAGACTTAATATGATAGTGACTGTTTACTATATATAGGAAATTTGCTAGCTATTCTGTGGTTTTAGTGCTTTGCTATCTATTTAGGGGTTTCTTACCTTTTCATTTAATCTTTTACTGTCTGGGCATCCAGTTGTCTTCTTGTTAAGGGGATATTAGCAAGATACCTGGAAGGAACTGGCTTGCTTAAATGATATACACTGTAACTTAAGATAAAATAAATCAAATTCAGAGGCAATATCACCGGTACTTATGTACATGCTACTTTGATCATATCTCTTTGGTTCAGTGTTATTTACTATTGATGATAATGGTTTGTCTGCTTTATCTCCTCTGCTCTGTCAGTAGTTTTGCTTCTGTCCATATTCAGTTGTGTCAATTAATAATGCTTTTAGTTCATCGATTTAACTTTCCAGCTAGCTGATCTTGAGCTGGCCAACTTTTCCTTTGTGCAGTTTTCCTAAATGTTCCTTGGAAATATTTATCCCTTGTGCCTTTTGAGAGGAAGCTATGAAATTTTAATTACTTCTGATGACAGTATCCAGTTAAAGGACAGAGGTATTTTTCAGAGTTAAGTTCTATGTATTCCACTAAAACTCTTTCCTAAGGAGAGCTTTCCTTTCAAGTAGGCTGTGCTTGTAGCTTGCTCTTCTGGATGCAGTTATGGCCAACTTTTGGTTGTATTAGTAAAGCTAAAATGATGGACCACACTAGGGTTTGTCTTTTGTTAGTTTGTAATATTAACGTTCTTTATTAAAGCAGAGAAAACTACATGTATGCATGTGTCCTTTGTGCTTGGTTTTACCAAGGATCTTTGGTCTATCCAATATGGCATTATTTGGTTGCTGGAAACCTGGAAATCTCTCAAATACTGTCTTTGAGGCTGCTGAAAATGTCATTGTGGACATTATCAGGTAGCACACCCCATCCAGCGACCCTTTCAGTCGCTTTTCAGTCACAGCATCCTCCTGAACCTGTCAGTTCCCTTGAAAAGTCCAGGTGGCCTTGCAGCTTGATTTAGGCACTTATACACTCATTATTATTGACACCTTCTAAAATGTATTCCCCTCATGTAGTCCTTTTGCTGGTAGATGGTTGTGGCAGCAAGTCCCAAAAATGTTCCATGTACACATGTGCCAGTTGTACTATTTTTTAATGTGCTTTATTTTATCCAGAGTTACACTGGATGTTATACAAGCACCTCAAAACATACTTTCAGAGCCTACATCTTTTCTACAGATTCTAGGGAAAACAGCACGTGCTTTGACTTTTCTCAACTGTCTTCTCCAGCTCTGTCATCTTCAAAGATAGGTTTTGGCTTTTCTTTCTTTTATTTTTTTTCTCCCTTCATTTTCTTATTTAGTTTTTCTTTTTTGCTTCTGTTTTTCCTCTTTTCGGTTATACAATTCTTTGTATTCTGGGTCTCCCGGGTTAAGAAGAGTGAATGAATGAGGAAGAATATAATGTAATAATATAAATTTTATTTCATTTCACGATTAACATTTTGAAGATAAGTTCAGCA
>NW_009705113.1:49820-61088 GCF_000703405.1 Apaloderma vittatum
CAGCAGGCAGTGATTATAATCAGCTGAGGATGTCCAGAATACAGGAGAAAGCAATGCTTGATTATAGCAGTTTACAGTTTTACAGTTAAAGATATGAAAAAACACAAATAGTCCCTTTGGGAAATGAAATATAATGGAAGTGTGGTTATTAAAAACGAGATATAAAGTACACTAGTTATTACCTATTACTGTAAATCACTATGAGATGCAGGAAACATCAGATAAAAGAGCCTTCTTGGAATATGGTGCTTTATTTTTCAGTGGATTATTTTTTTTCTTAGGCACTGAATTGATTTGGGGTGTGGAATTCATTTAGGAGCACGTACATTGCCCTTTTCTGAATGGCTATTTAAATGAAGTTGTTATCTGTACTGAACTGTAAGTCATGTTTCCCCCATACCCCCAGGAAAATCGCTTAAAGGGGCAATCGCATGCGCCAAGTACTAATAGATATTAGTTACTTATAGTTAATGATGTTGTCAGCCCTGAGTATTCCACTTATCTTAAAATGGAAGTGCATGTTGATCTCCATTTCACAAATGGAAAAATTGAGTCAGGTGGAGTTCAAATGACTTTTCCTGAAGTCACTACTAGCAAATCACTGTCAGGTCTGAAGATACAATCCAGCAGCCCTCTCCTCTGTGCCCTACATGGTTATATAAAACTCTGAAGTGCCAAACTAAGTAATTTTGGTTTATTAATGCCTTTATGCTCATTTCACGAAGATATGAGCAACTTTACTGCTTTCAAGATAATTTCTCTGGCATCTACCAGTGCCTTGCCCATTACTCAACGACTTGACTGTGTTACTACTACCTGATCAGAGGTCTTCCATTTCTGATATCCTTTCTATTGTCGTGAGTGAAAGTGGAGGTAGATACGTATAAGTATAGGCAGTCATGTTAAATCTATACTGTCGTAGTCTTCCCTCTTCCTAATGATTTCCTGAAATATTTCTTATAAATTACACCATTAAATGTATCCTATGGATTAGAGAGAATGAGGTTGGCCTAAGGAGGACATCCAACTTCAGCCAGTGACTGCATAAATCTGTTGTGATTCCAAGCATGCAGTGATGCTAACCAAGTTAGCTGTTATGTCAAGACTTCTCTTTGATCTGCTAAATTAATAGGGATTAATTCAGTTAATTAAAAAGAAGATAACTAGAGATGAAGAAGGAGGTCAGGAAGAGAAGCATTGTCAGTTGTAGCCTTATGTTGGGTTAGCCTTGGCTAACAGCCGGATGCCCACCTAGCTGCTTGCTCACTCCACTTTTCCATGAGACGTTGAGGATTTAGAAGGAAGGCAAGAAGATTTGTGGATCTGGATAATGACATTTGAATTGGGAAGGCAAAAGCTGTACACATAAGCAAAGCAAAAAGGGGAATTAATTCACTACTTCCCATCAGCAGGCAGATATCCAGCTACTTCCTGGCAAACAGGGCCTGAGCATGAATGGTGGTTGCTTGGGAAGACAAACACCATAACCATGAATGTCCCACCCTTTCTCCTTTCCTCATTGCAGAGCACGATGTCGTGTGGTTTGGAATATCCTGTTGGTCAGTGCAGGTCAGCTATCCCAGCTATGTCACCTCTCATAGAGGTGACATAGTAGAGAATTGCAAAAGTATTTTACTTTGTTATTGGGAAAAAAAACCACTAAGACCAACCAACTGAAAAAACAATCCCAAGCCCCCTCATTTTCTAAGGAGCAAAGAGCAGCAGGCTAACAATAGCTGTTCATAACACTAAAATGTTGCGGAGAGCATTGGGTAAATTGGACATTAACAAATTGCCAACAATGAATGAAATTCCATCTAGGCATCTCTGGGAGTTGGGTAAGAAATGGTAACATCAGAGACTCTCTGCAATGTCATATGCTATAATAGCAAAAGAACCGTGAGTGGCTAGAGAGAGATTGGGATTACAGAATATGAGGTCTTGTGTCAAATGGGGGTGTATTCATTTCTAAGAAGAAAAGCAAAGGGGAAATTGGTAGAGAGGCTTTAATTAGCTCATGTGCCAATAGGGTTTTTGTTTGTATTTAATGAATATCTTGATCCGTGACATGGTTTTAGAGAGGCCTGTGTTTGGGCTGCTAGCAAGAGAAGGCAGTGGAAAAACCCTATTACTTATTTCCAGGCACTTACTTAATTAAAATACAAAACAGGCAATATGGTCTATGGATTTATTTTTCCCATGTAGTCTACAAGCAATAAGCTGAAATTGCAGAACAAAAAATGTACACTTGTGCCTTCTTGTTTTGACCTTTGAGCTGCTTCTTTTCTGAGTTGGGTGTAATCGAGACCCAACTTTAAGATATTGAGAGCTTTGTGTCTCCCTAATTCCAGCTGGGAATACCTCTCTCATGTAGCTCTTAAATCCTACTGGGAATATGAAATTCTTTAGCTTGCCAGCATTTCTTTTCAGGTCCCACTGAGGTCAAATGCAGCCTTGGGGTTCCCCTGGTGTGGCATAGTCATCTGCTTCCTCCCTAACACCTGAAAAGAATTAGACGTGTTTGCTGGTCTTTCTGAAATGTTAATTGTGTAATGGATTCAAATAAAGGTTTTTCATTAGTAGGTTTAAAAGAAATATTACATCAACAATTATATTTTATAATAAATACCATGTTTATTGTAGTGAAATGTAAAAGTATTTCCATCCTGTAAACAAATCAGAAAACATTTAGGCTTTCCTCAATTTGTTGTGATTTATAATAGGAGAAAACTGGGCTTGTTTTAAAGTCTGACTGAAGGCTGTTCTGAGCCGGAAACTGCTAAAATGAATATGTATAAAAAGCAGTTCTCCTGTGTACAATTAATTAAAATGCAATGACCAGCCTGTAAAGAAACACATGGGATGCTTGTGAGGAAATAACTGTGATTTAAACTGAGGCTAAAATGATAGATTCTTTGTGTCTGTGGACGTAAACTCTTGCAAAACAGCATGTCCTTTGAGGATGGATGCATGTGCATTCAGATTCGTGTTGGAAGTTAGGGTGCTGTTTCTTGGCCAGGAGCTGCAGTGTGATTAGGGCAGCCAGGTGGGGCAGGATAGCAGGGCTGCTCACACAGGTGAGGACTCATTTGCCAGAGGGTGAGACCCATAAGCCCCCCATGGCAGGGAAAAGCTTTCACTCTGAACTTTTAGCCCACAGAAGGTGTTTCCAGGTATTTAAAGGGACTTGATCAAAGTACCTGTGAAATAGTTTGGGATTATGCATCTCCTGAGTCTCCTGCAGGACAGAATTCTGGACTCGCTTATCATGGGACCTACAACTTCAGGTGGGCTTTCAAAGGTCTGTCCCTCATCTCTATGGTTGGGGTGGGGGCTTTGCAGGACTGGCAAGCCCTGCCTGCAGCACTGTGGTGTGTCCTGGCTTGCTGTGGGTACAAGCCAGCAGTGAATCCCTGTGTGGTTCCTACTGTACATCGGGGAGGTGGCGGTAGCACGTCTGATTCTTGGTAGAGTTCCTCTAACAGGCTGGGTGCCTTAGGGAAGGGAGGGCACAATGTGTCATAGGACTCTCCTGTTTGTAGAGCATGTACTGCTTGAAGGCTACAGTAGAAAGGGGTGGGAGAATTGCCATCTTACCAAGGAGCAGCCTTGGGTGCGAGTCCTTACTGCCCCATGGACAGTGCTGGTTTGGATGGTAAGGAGGGGATGTGGCTGCCCTCTGCTAACATCAGCTGCTGTTTTAGGTAGGGGTCATGCCACGGCTTACAGCCATGGGTCAGTCACAACCCCTGCTTCCAGCATTACACCGAGGCTCTGCTAACCTGTGTGGCAAATGCTGCCAACAAAAATCTCGAAGCTGCCAAAATTACAAGCAAAAATGTGTGCTGAAGTAGTGTCTTTTCTTCAGTTGCTGGCGTTGGTTGCTGCTGTGTTTCTGTGATTGCCTGTTCATTTTAATATCCATATGATAACGGTTGCAAAAAAAAGTTGCTATAAATAGACATCATGTTAAGGAGTCACAGAAGGGTGAATGTCCTGAAAAGCTGCGAGTTGGAAGTAAGGTGCCCTTTCCAGAAGTTACTCCTCCTGAGCTGTTGCCACAAACAGAGGAAAACACATTTGTTCTCTGTAACATTTAATGCGTATTTTTATTTCCAAAATGTGTTTTGGTTCCCGTTAACAGGCTTTTGTATTCTTGCTGCTAATTAAGTGTATGTGCTTCTCTATCCTTTTGATCCTAAAATGAAGCTTATGGTGAAGAATATGCTGATTTTACTGTTAGCTTTTGAAAAGATCAAACTAATGTTCAGAAAACCTGCAGAGTTTGTGGGTTGTTTTTTTGGTTGGGTGTTTGGGTTTTTTTGGTTGAGTTTGTTGGGGATTTTTTGACATTGTACTCTTGGTGCTGTATTTTGCTTCTTAGGAAATTTATGGGAAAAGTTGATTTATTATTTGATAGCAGTATAATGACCTTATGTTTCTTGATTTTGTAACCTTTTGACTTTCAATCACCATTACTGCAAGGATGAGGCGGTTCCTGTTTAATGAAGAAATCCTTTACTTAAAATGCTAATTAGCCTTTGAAATAAAATATGTTTTAACAAAGCAAAAAAAAATATCTTTTCCAAAGTCTCAGATGAGTTTACCGTTACCCCAAATCCTTCTCCTCTTCTTCCTGCTGGACTTGCCCCATTGTCTCTCACCATGTTCTCCTGCTCCAGCCCTCAGAAACCTCCAGTGTGTGCAATACCCCAGTGCTCAGCAGAAACCATGGAGTAAAACCTCTGTCCCCTTTTTTTTCCCAGATAAATACAGAGAGCCTGAGGTGTGTACTGAAATGGAGACACACTTTTCCACATGCTAGTGTGCTTTTTTTTTTTTTTTTTCCTTCCCCACAAAGAAAGGAGGTCTATAAGAAGACTTAACAATGCCCTTACTGTTCTGTCAGGAACTGAGGAACTGCCTGGCTACATCTTGTTATATTTGGCCCTCACTGAATGGCAATTTCATTTATGTTTTGGGTGTTTGGCAGATGTTTTATCTTTGTCAAAATTCACTTTTAACATTTGTTTAGATTACTTGTCACAACACTTTTCATTTTTTTTCAAACTCTTAAGATTTCAGTCAGCTTGATGTTGCTCAGAAGTGGTTTCTAGTATTTTCAAACTTACTTCTTACATGTTGTCCCTTTTTGAGCCATCACAGTTAAGTTGGTTGATTTACAGTTTCTTTTTCGTACTTTCCCTTTGCTGATAGTGCAATACTTGTTTTGAGCCTCTGACTCCACTGAGGGTTGGGTAAGCAGCTCTTAATTCCTGCGAATAATAAAGTAAAAGATTACAGTGACGTTTGTAAAAACCTGAATGCATCCATTTTACTCCACCTCACCTAGTACATAAGACAAGACTGAGCTGCCTGCTTCGAAAGTCCGTGTTGATCAGGAACATTATTCCCCGCTGTCCTGTCTGATAGATGATGGTATTTGCTTTTCATATCCGTGAGGAGATCCTGCAGATGATCAGCAGTGCTCATCTGAGCCATCAGTCCCTGACAGCACCAAGAGCCCTGGGATAAGGGTTCCTTCTGCTGACTTTTGCCAGATGCTGCAGCTTTCTGGTGTCTCCCTGATATTTGTGAGGGGCAGATCACATGCAAATAGGAACTAGTCCTTGGATCCAGATCTGGTTCCCCTTCTCCTCTGCCCATGCAATGTAAACTTTACGTTGAATTTATTTGGAAGGACCTGCAGTAATAGATGAGGGGATGCCACTGAAGCTTCCCAGCTCTTCCTGAGCAGCTGTTTCTGTTTATTTAATTCCTCCCTCAGCCCAAATCTCAGTGACCAGACTCTTACTGACCCTGCTCTATACAGATGGAACTGAATGGAGAATATAGTTTTAAATGAGATTGAGGAAACTCAAAGTATGATATTCACACCATGTTGTTTAAAAATGAAACTAAAAAAAATTATCCCATGTAGCCATTCCTTGCTCAGGTGTTCTGTTGCACTTCATTTCAAAGGGATGATTTGCTTATAGAATCATACAATCATAGAATCATTGCAGTTGAAAAAGACCTCTTAAATCAGCAAGTCCTATTTGCAGCAATAATGTTTGGAGGATTGCCATCATCCAAGTCTATTTGAACTGATAGTCTTTTTCTGAAAAAATTTTAAATTTGGAAGTTATGTTTCTGAACTGCAGATGCTTTGGTTTGGCAAAAGGCAGTTTACAGAGAGTAATGTAAGTGCTAAAATAGTTTAGTATAATACTTGTCCATACTCTGTTTGTTTCCATGCTTGAGCTGACTTGCAGATGAAGACATGGAGATGTGAATAAATTAACGAAAATTGCAAAAGTTTAGCCTTCTTCAAAAATTCTGAAGACAACCTGTAGGCTTCAGCCGGTGTGGATGAGTCACAAGTGACCCTAAAGCCAACCAGAGGTCAAAGGATGGGACAGAGTGTCCCTCCTTGACTGGAGCTTCCCCATTAGCTGCTTGCTGTGGACCAGTTGAGAGGATGGCAAGCAGACGGGTAATGGCTTGGTATTTGCAGAGCCTGAGTGTTTGCTTGCAGATGCAAATACAGTTTTGGGGCAGATTGGGTCCTTATTATTCCCCTTCTACATTCACTGGGAAGCTGGCACTGTATTTGTCTGGGGAGCAAATGGAGTCCTCTCCCTAGTGTTTATCTGTCAGCCGCTGTTATTAATTGATTCAATTGTTTCTTTACTAATATTTACCTAGGGTTTTAACATGGAAATGACGATACAGATAATTCCAGTGCCATCTTAGGTGGAAGTCAATGCCTTAATTAGAGAAATGACTTGCTTCTCTTGATTCCAGAATTGATTTATTTTTTTCCCCTGCCCTGAAAAGTGTTTGCCCTGAAATCTAAGGAAATTGTTAACTAAAAAGGATGACATTTGAAGAAGTGTGTACTAGCAATTGAGATGAACAAGTAAATTTGACAAAGAAACTAACATTTGTCCTGTAGGAAACTGAAAACATTTGAGGTGGGGGAGGGAATCTGGAGGCATTTCTGCCTTCTCCAGGCCTGTTTCTGAAGAGTCATTGCAGTACACTGGGTTGAGAAAAACACAGCATCAGGCACTCTTGAAGAAGGCGAGTTATATCCACTGAACTTTTCTTTTACTGTGCTGCTCTTAAGTCCTACAACTACACAGGATCATCCAGGGAAAAAGGGAGAGTTATTTAGAAGCATAAAAGGATATTCTTTTAGGCAGCACACTGGTGATGTTGAAACTCGGTGCCTCTCAGTTCTGCTAAGACCAACAATTTTGAGGATTAAAAACATATGGAATATAGATATGGAAGATATCCACAATGTTTAGGGCATTATTTAGCATAATTTTTATTACTCAGGCAGGCAAAAAATAAATGAAAAGACCAAGAGAAAATCTCCTGTTGCTGGGAGTAAGCCATCCAGCAGATGATGCGAGTTGAAAAGAAATTTTATGGGAAAGTTTTTCTTGTAGGTGCTCTCCTAGAGATTTCTTCATCCTTTCCCTGAAGCATCTCATGCTGGCTGCTATCAAATGAGAGGTTACTGAGCTAAATGGACTATTAATCTGACCCAGTACAGCAATTCCTGTGTTTACAAGCAGGCTTTGTCTGCAGAGAGTTGTCTCTCTGGAATAAACCTTCCATTGGAGGCTAGGGAAAGGAAACTGTCCAGAAGCTTTTACACTGTTGCTATGTAATTTTGTGTGTTGTTTTGAAAAAATGTATCTTTTTCTCCCTCCCCTTTTATGTCAGTGCATGTTTTAAATTACAAAATTTAGCTTCCTGTTTGATGCTTTGCTATTCAGTAATATTCAGGACCATTGAGTAACATAATTATTTAAAATTATGTGCTTTTCAAAATTGAGAGGCAGAGTAATCTTGATTGGCTGGTATATGGCTAAATGACACATTATGTCCAAAAGGGTGTGAACTGGGAACCTTCATCACCACTTGCCAGATCTGCTAACATGTCTGTTTCTTCTTTGTAAGTGGAGAATTTCTTAAAGGAGAATTTATTATTATTGTGGTTGTTATTAATCGGGGTTGGTGATGTTCTAGTGAAACCTGCCTTTTACCTTCGCTCATTTTTTAACAGAGTGTTTCTATTTTGCTTGATGTGTAGAGGTTCAATGAGTAACCTACCTTTGCAGTGAGGTATGTGAATCAGAGTTGTAATGTTGAGGAATTGCGTGGCTTGAGTTTGTTGTGTAACTCTTAAATTAAGTTTCCTTCTTTTTCAAAGGCTTAAGAGTGGATGTGATAGTCAAAGCTATTTAATTCAGATCTTTTTAGCACGTCAGACAATATTGCTTCATGTGGATGACTTTCAGTTCTCCTTACTGGTTTGAAAGGTGCCTTAGAGACATGAGATACAAGAGTGCTTTGTTTCACCCAGAAGAATGTGAACTTCATATAGGGAGAATGTGTTTCATTTCCTTACCATGTGTCAACAACTGGAGCCTAAACCTGTGTTTATCAGATGCAGAACTGTTTTTGGAGGATTATCACTAAATCAAATGCTTGACTGAACTTTACGTTCTCACTATAGCATTTCTCAAGTTTTCATAATAGTCTACTTTTAGACCGTTTGATCTTTGATTCTTAGATCTGACATGCAGAGGCTACATTTTTGTGTTCCTCTTGTACAAGACAGTAAACATTTCTTTCTGTTTCAAAACCCTATAAGAGTTTAAGAGGCTATAAGTCTCATAAAAAGGACAATGCAACTGATTCTGTTTGGTTTTTTTTTCTAATTAAGGCTGATCATTACTTTTTAAACATATGCAGGAAAAAAAAATTGTTCTGGCTTACACATAAAACCATAGTGTAGGAGTATTACTGTGGTTATAAAATGTGTTAAAAGGAAGGAGATCGTATGGTTCTCTTTAACACGGGGACTACCATTATTATTTCAGGAGTATATCTCCTAATTTTTCATATAAATTAATAAAAAAAGCACACATTTTTGGCATAAACGTGGCCATAGTTGTTGCACGAACATGAGACCTAGTCCATGCCCTAATTGTAACTATTTATAGAAAGAAAGGGTCTAGAGGGTGCTTCTTCTCAGTCTTCTTCAGTATCTCTTCCATCTCTTGCTATATTATAGCTCTGCATCACTTTTCTGAAATATTCTTTCATGTGTCATTTGGTCAGGTATGTTGCTTGTAATAAGTCCTTGAATTTCATGGTGTTCTAGACAATTTAGTCACTTCTCATTTTAAATAATTGTTTTAAATAGGCTGGGGTGTTTTGTGACTCTCTGACAGCACACATGAGCTTTGCATACATGAAAGGGGGATCTTCACATCTGTTATCTAATTAAGTGACTGTACCCAACACATTTGTTTTTTCCTTCCATTCCTACCCCTTTCCTCATAAAATCCTCTCCCTCATAAAATCAGATACGCAGTGCGAAGCGATCACAATTCTCCCCACCTCACAGTCCCTGCAGTGATGAACTCCACATTGGAAACTGGAAGACTGTCTTAGGATCCATATGGACAGAATATCTTCAATAACCATGGCTTGTTATAAAGGAAGTGACAGCCTTTAGAGAATTCACTTATTTTGAGAGATTATTGCATTAGCTGGCATCTTTATTGCATTCTTTTGCTTATGCATATGTTTGAGGACACTTAAATTGCTTTTTTTTTCTGCTTACTTTTGATTTCCTTTAGCATATGGTACGCTGTGAGACCCCTATAATGGAGAACTGTCTGAGACCCAGTTGGCACAGGCAGCACTAGCTGGGAAGAGGATGCAGTCAGGGTAATGCTGAGGCATGTGCTTGAACTAGTACATACTTTTCAGCTGTCTCTGACTGGGCTATTCTGCTCAGTGGTTTTTTTGGCCTGATTATAATCACAAAAGTCACGAGTGGGTTTTGAATGGCTTTGACTTACCAATCAGATCCTCTTTTTATTTTTTCTTTATTTTTTTTCTTAAGGATTAATTCAGTTGCTCACTGAACATGTGCATGTGTTGAAGGAACTTCAGGTGCTATTAGAAAACTGCTCTGTTGTGACATGTCTGCTTTGACATTCCCAATTCCAAGATATGCTCTACTTGGCTGCTGGTATTTGCATGGTTAAATCAGATTGTCTTAATAGCCTTGGGCACTCAGCTGGGCTTCCTGGCTTCTAGCTTCTCACTTTTCTGTGTCCTTCGTGGTGCACTGGGCTGCTGGATCTTGACTGGTGAGGTGCTGCTGTCCTGAAAATTGCATTACATCTCTTACTGGCTTAGGTTTATTGACACATATGGGTTGGAGGTTGCACAAATGGGCATCTTGTTGCCAAGACTGAATATCCTTGCTGCTGTTCTGCTCGTGGTGCTTCGGAATTGGCTGGAGGCTTTTTGAAGGAAGCATTGACTGACTATGTCATCTTTCCACAGGAGAAGTTTTTGGCACCCTTAGCCAAGCATAGCAGCTCCTATGGTATTCCAGACTCTGTGAGAGCTGTTACATCATGAGTAATGAGTTAAGTGTAATTATGAAAGTGTTCACTCTTACTTTCGTGAGTGCTTTCAAAATTAGTAATTTTAATACTTTGCCAGTGAAGCTGGAAGAGTAGTGGCTGTTACACTTAACTCATTACTCATGATGTAATTATGAAAGTGTTCGCTCTTACTTTCGTGAGTGCTTTCAAAATTAGTAATTTTAATACTTTGCCAGTGAAGCTGGAAGAGTAGTGATCCTAGTGCATTCAGAGGCTAAATGCTGCCGTATTAAGTGTTTGATCCTGGTCCAGGTTAAACTGGTTACGGCTAAAATGCTTAAACACAGCAGTAGGTTTGCACAAGTCTAAGTGCTGCATGGTGCCATATTGGCTGTCTCCGTTCCTAAAGAAGCTGCATGCCTCTTAATGGGTTGAGAGTAGCCCTAAAGAGAAGGATTTGGGGGTGTTGATAGATGAGAAGCTCACCATGGCTGGCAGTGCGCTCATGCAGCCCAGAAGACCAACCTCATCCTGGGATGTATCAAGAGAAGTGTGGTCAGCAGGTCAAGAGAGGCGATTCTCCCCCTTTACTCTGCTCTTGTGAGACCCCGCCTCGAATACTGTGTCTGGTTCTGGTGTCCCCACCATAAGAGGGACGTGGATCTGTTGGAGCATGTTCAGAGGAGGGCACAAGGATGATCCAGGGGCTGGAGCACCTCTGCTACGAGGACAGGCTGCGGGAGCTGGGATGTTCAGTCTCAAAAAGAGAAGACTTCAGGGAGCGCCTAATAGCAGCCTTCCAATACCTGAAGGGAACATACAGGAAGGCTGGGGAGGG
>NW_009705113.1:61267-69047 GCF_000703405.1 Apaloderma vittatum
TAGCCTAATCTGCTTGAGAGGCGTCACTGCCCATGACAGGGAGGTTGGATTAAATGATCTCTAAGGTCCCTTCCAGCCTATGCCATTCTATGATTCATGCAACTTCTTCCTGTGCAGTAAATATGATTTTTTTTTTATGAAAGTTGGCTGGTTGTCACCAGTGGAAAGATGCTTTCAAAAATGGACTTGCTGAGAATGATGGCCGTGCAATTAATTCACACTCTTGCTTATACTGCAAGAATGCCTTTGTACTGTATGAGAACTGTGTTGTGTCAGAAGTCCTGCTTTGCAGACTGGAGTGCATGATGCAAGTCTCCTTCAATTCTGTCCATGCTTAAGCTCCTGTTAGGTTGTTCTTGTAAGTGAAATGTAAGGTTGTAGTTCACTTTGGTCTTTCTCATAATTTAATCCATCTGTCCAGCACTGCTAGCAGAATAATTCTGGGACATAGATCTTCCGAATGTGTTAGGATGTGGAAAAGATGTGCTGGTTTTGTGGCTACAATGACTGATTATTGCACCACTGTCCTTATGACCTGACTGATAAGGTTTTGCAACATTTTCAGATGATTCAGAGGACGACTCTGAAGACACTTACATGTGCAGCATTATCTCAGCGTATTATTAGCATTTTGCAATTGCTTTACTGACTCCCTGTTAAGCAAAATATGGACAATAAAAATGCTATTTTTGTCATACAATCCACTCTATGGCTTTGTCCCCCTCTAATTAATGGCTGTACTTGTTCCTAATTTTGCTGCCCTATTGTTCCTGTGACAGGGAGCCACAGAGAACAGAGGTTTTAAAATAAATGTTCATAATCTCCGCCAGCCCTCTGGCATATTCTGCTGACCCGCGGGGAGTCTTCCTGGGGTTATATTGGAACTTGTGATATGTAATAAGTGAAGGTTCAGGAACCTGAAGTAGACAGCAGAAATGTCATCTTCTGGGTAAAGTAGGACTGAAGACTCTAATAACTCAGAGGAATTAGAGAATCTTTCAGCAGATGTACTATTAGACTTGCCATATATAACAAAGGATGATAAATTATGTGTGTTAAGTTATTTTATGTTAGCACAATCTCCACACCTCCATGATACTAAGATGATAGATGCACCTCTACTCCACCAGACTAGTAGTCAGAAATGAAGTTCACAACCAACGCCTGAACCCTGTTTTCCCCGTTCCACTTGGATCATCTTCGTCACTTGACAAAGGGGTGCAGCAAAGATACAAACTCCTTTAGTTCTGAGGAAGTAGAGTTTCCAGCCTCATAGTGCAAAAAATTGGACTGCCAACAGATTGAACCTCTCTCTTGAACATAGTGTCTTGCCTACTAACTCTGTCTGGGGGATTGAGAAACCTAGATTATTTTTTCACAATTTGGACACATCTCTAATATAATCTTCTTCCACATTTTTCAGACAGCCTCCTGAATAAACATTATTAGCTTTTTTGAGTAAATCCACATGCTCATCCTAACAATGGGTTTAGATTACTCCAGATAGCAGAATTTTTCTTTGCAGTAAAGTAGACTCTTGCAGGATCTTTCTCTGTATGGCATATAAAGTGAAGTGTGCTGAGCTGAGGCAGAGCCATACACTGTGGTGCAGGTTTTCCAAATTAAACGGATTTTTATTCTCCTCTTTGTTTTCGTGGTGACTGTTGAAGTCTTTGTTTCTTTGCGTAGTGTGTGAAGATCACATACTGCACTGACTCTTATTCACTGCGTGGCCAGGCCGTATGTGCTAGAGTGGGGCACAAAAAGATCTGTATTTACCAGTTGTCCAGGTATTGAACAAAACATAACTGGAAACTGAAGATCTAGAGCCGCTCTATCACACAGCTGCTCTGTCGACACCCCTTCTCTGCCAGACGGGGAGAAAATATATCAAAGGGTGCATCTACTGTCCCAGGCAAAACAGACTCGATTTTGGGGAAATTAGTTAAATTTATTAAAAGAACAAATCAGAGAAGGGTAGTGAGAAATAAAAACTGATCTTTTTTTGGAAAAAAACAACAACAACAACAAAACACCTTCCCCCCATCCCTCCCTTCTTCCCAGGCTTAACATCAATTCCAGTTTATCCATCTCTTCCCCCTGAGTGGCTCAGGCGGTCAGGGAATGTGGATTACGGTCAGTTCATCCGATGTTGGTTCCACTGCTGCTTTTTCCTCCAGGGGAGGACTCCTCACTCATCCCCATGGCCATTGTGAAGTCCCTCTCATGGGACACGATCTTCACACACTTCTCCAATGTATGCCCTCTCATGAGAGACAGTTCTTCACAAACTCCCCCAACATGAGTCCCCTGCAGTGTCACAAAAGTCCCGCCAGCCAACCTACTCCAGTGTGGGCTTCTCTCTCTCCACAGTCTCCAGGCTCGGGCAGCAGCCTGCTCCAGCACGGGCTTCCCATGGGACTACAGCCCCCTTTGGGCATCCACCCGCTCCAGCATGGGGTCATCCATTGGCCACAGGTGGACATCTCCTCCCTGTCACCTCCGTGGGGTGCAGAGGGACAGCCTGCTTCACCATGGTCTTCACCACGCCCCGGGGGACTCTCTGCTCTGGCTCCTTGAGGACCTCCTCCCCCTCACCCCTGAATTCTTCACTGACCTTGTTGTCTTCACATATTCTCACTCCTCTGTCTCTCTGCCAGTTGTTGTGTGATGCAGTTCTTTTTACCCCGTTTCTTAAATATGTTTTCACAGAGGGGTTCCTGTCCTGTCATTACTGATAGGCTCAGCCTTGTCCAGTGGCGGGTCCCTCTTCGGAGCTGTCTTGCATTGGCTCTATCAGACTCAGGGGAAACTTCTCACAGCTTCTTCCAGAAGCCACCCCTACAGCCCCCCCTCCACTGAAATCTGGTCAGGCAAACCCAATACAAGCTTTTTCTGTCTTAATGATGATGAAGGCAAGTCTAATGCTATGATTTGCAGTTCTGGCTGAACATCCAGACCAGCTCGTTTTGACTACTAGGTTCCATCCTTTGTGTTGCTAAAGATATCCTGTATGGGTCCATGCAGAGGAGGACTACTCAGCTGAAGCTTTGCTTCATTGTGATGGTTGTGCTAGGACCAAGACTTCTCCAGAAGATTACTCCAAGGCTGAACAGAGAGATGAGTCTTGCTTCTGCACTGGGGCAGTCATTTCTAGCAATGTCTTATTCAATGAAGGCTAACAGCAAATGCTGCAAATCTAAATTACCCTGATCCATCCCCGTATTAGTCTACAGTGACTTTACATCACCTACATTTATGTATAGATGAAGCATAGCCATCAACAATGATGTTTTCAGCACCTGCAACTTGTAGATCACTTCATGAGCTGACTCCTGCCTTCACTGGTTGGACTTTTGAGACCAGCACCTACATATTGTCACCAGTAAAATTTGTCACTGGTCTTGCATGTCTTTGTATTCTCCTTTAATGAAGTGTTTTGTCATCCTGTTTCAGTGGTTCACCTGCACATAAAGTGTTGGCCTCCTAAAGAGACGTGCTTCTCTGTCAAGGAGCTGCCCTCCAAAACTGGTTCCCTCTTCAGCTTCTGAGCAGATGAAGTACTCCATTCTTTTAATGATTCCCAGGCCACTGTCATTTATTAGGGATCTTCCGTCTGTCACCAAAACAATAACATCACTTGACCCCTCTTACTGATCTCGGAGGCCTCTTAAAGGTTATAAACAGTCAGTATAAGGCCTTTTTAGTAGTTGCAGTGATAAGTGCTGTATTTGCCATTGGTCACCATGACATGTTTCCCATCAGCTAGAAGATTAAGGATGAGCACTCTGAGAGCATGCTTGGGAGTCTTTGGATGTCCTCCTAGCTGTAACGTCACTTGGGAAGACGTTGGCATACCTGTGAACCTCTGCACATGTATGGCATTGGATGACATTACTGAACATAGACAGCAGGATGTGGTTTTCCTTGCTTACTCAATCTCCCTTCCCCTGGCCTTCCACTTCTTTCCAAGAGCCCTCCTCCCCAAAACTTGCTCTGACTGTAAATCAGTGTGGTGCTTTCTTGAAGCCTTGTAGCCAGAATTAAAGACTGATTAATTGCCAGTTAACAGAGTGACCTTCAGCGAAAGATCTTTTTGCTAGACAGGAAACATGTCTCATTCTGAACTGAATCAGGGATCAGCAATGCTACCTTTCCTTTTAGATATTTGAGTATGCTGACAATTTAAGGTGCTGCCTGTTGGCCCGTGGAAGCCTTCCCAAACCTTAGAAATGAGGTGAGCTGCAACCAGCACCAACAATGTTATTACCTTTGTTCTTTTTCTCTGCCTTGACTTGAAAATGAGAGAGGAGCCCAAGGGATAGGTCCTTTGGGCCCATCAATAGTCATTTTTCCTCTACATTGATTGTGATTGTGCATGGAAGCAGGTAGGATCAAAACAATCTGGTTGGACACGTAGGACTGTAAAGGACAATTTGGGTGACAAAGTCTAATCTTTCTGAACTGTAGGGGGAAACTGTGCATGAGCAAAGGAATCTCATGGAAAAATGTAGTTGTGGAATAAGACTAAAGCAGAAGGTATAGCTCCTTGGGTGGGAAAAGCTTCTTATTGGACTTTCTGGTTATACGTGACTTTAGTAACCAGCCTGCTTTGTTAGAGCTGTTTTTGCTGCTTACCCTGTGCTGCTTTAATTGTGTATCATCTGAATTGTGTTTGAGAGAAGTGATGTATTTTTTTTCCCTTCAAGTTTTGGTATGGGCAGAAACAGGCAAAGGGGTTCTGGCTGAAAAAAAGCCCCACAGGTTTCATCTTGCAAAAGTCTGATCTCCTAAACCTTTGTAGCCCATGAGATTGTCTCTCATGTAGGATACTGTCAATATGGAGTTATTCTTTTACATCCTTAGAAATACTAATAAGGACCATTTTTAGCAATGAAACATTAATAATAGTTTTAAGTATTAAGAAATAGGCTTTAAAATCATCGAGGGAAATTGGTGTAAAAGTTCCCTTGAACTTAGGGAGCAGGAAGGTCAGTTACCCTCCTTTTGGTTTCCAGAAATGAAAGAACTTTTCTTGACCATCCACTGGTATTTTTTAATGTGACACAACAAGTAAGGAATGTGTTTAATTATAAAGCAGAGTATCCTATATAGGAGCAGAAAATGTATTCCAAGCCCCCTGAATTCTCTGTAGAAAATTGCAAGAGAGAGTCCCTTACAGAGGTGATTGAAAGCCACTGCACAGGAAATCAACTTCTCATCCTGTACATAAACATGAGCCAATTCTACTATATCTGGCTCTCAGGGCAGTACACACAGTAAATTGTTAACCCCATCACCTGACCTAACCATTTATCTTTACTTCTCAGTATAGTTTTGGCAACTGCTGAGTAATGAAAGAAACATGGAATGCAGATAGCTGTTAAAAAAAAAAAAATCAACAAAACACCACCACCATTCTCCTCCCCACAAAAAAACACCACCCCACACTTCAGTTACAAACAGCCCTTTAAAACAGCAAACAAGAGGAGAAAATGAGAAATTGCCTGATGCAGTGGGAGGATCTTAAATATGGTTAGTATGGAATGGAATTAAGATCTCTGAAGAATAGCAGACATGTAAAGCATGGATTTTCAGTCCTTCATCTCTTCATTATGCTAGCATTGTGCTAGCACAAATAATTAATAACTCCCCTGAACCTTTGTGAAAAAAATAACCATAGCGCCTTTTGGATTTCAAAATGTAAGCTGTGTGTGTTTTTAATGCTATATGTTATACATGAAGGTTGGCTGAAATAGGTTATTCTGCTTATAGAGTATTGTTCCCATATGAGGATTCAGGCTATGTACTCACAGCTGCTACTCCCCAACATGGACTCTCAGTTCCACTAAAATCAATAGCTGGCACAGCAGGGTAGTGTTGTATGGTGTGTAAATAAATGGGTGTCATTGTGTCTCACTTCCCCCCCCCCCCCCTTTCAGATTTAGATTTGCTCTTTTTCAGGCATATATCAGTGTGTGTTTGCAATAAAGGCAATACGAAGCATAGCTGCTTAGGGAAAAAGAAGCTTTTTTTCCACCCCTTTTTATACTTCCCAATAGGATTTTCAAATAAACAACAATTGCATTAATTATATTAATTAACTCATAACAATCTCAGGGAAAAAAAAAAACCAAATATAACAGAAACCCATTTTGTAAGTGTCAGCTTTATGACAAAAAGAAATTTGCAGTTGCCCAGTAGACAGTTATCTTAAATACCGAGATATAGGAAAAATGTCGAAATAGGCATGTCTTAATTCTGTTGCAACTATTTATTTTCCCTCATCTCACAAGTCTCACACCTATAGTTGAAAATATATGACAATTGTGGTTCTGGGATGCAAGAGCTACAGAACTGCTTTTCAATAAACTGACTTTGAAGTTCTGTTTCATGCATTTTCTTTTTTATTCATGCATCTGGTCATATAGAGTGGTTTACTTTTTTTGGCTGCAGGCTTGGCAGATACAAAATGCAGATGTTGTTCTTCTGACTTAAGCTGCTATTTTAAGCTTTTTGGCCAGCGGTTGAAAATTTTAGGCTCGGTTGTTTATTTGCTTATCATCAAAGTGGTTTTTGTCATATAATTCATATGCAAGTATTAGCTTTCTATGTTTACTTTCAGAGTTTGAGATTAACAGTATGGTCTTTTTTTTTTTTTCTTTCTATTTTTTTTTAAACCAGCATACTCTTTTGATTAATAATACAGTAGAATATGTTACGCTTCAGAGAGCTTTTATTTGCCAAAAAAACACCCCAGCCCTACCCTCATATTATGCTGTAGTGCTTTCCCTTTAAGAAAACCATATCTCTCTCCAGATGCCTGCATCTCTTTGATACAGAAGGGTACACTAAGTTCCATCTATAAACAGAATCCACTAATTAAGAGTAATTGCTTCGGAGATTGGTACAGACTATTCAGCATCAGATGCATGTTCCTCTCAGATATCCATTAGCGTCTAATAAGATAATGCAGATGTGCCAGTCTGTTTCCTGTTTCCTTCTATTGTACCTTTATTGCCGTATATGGACCAATGGGATGGGCTGAACAATAAGTGGATGTCCTTTTGCTCCCAGAGCCCTTCTCAAAGGAATGTTTGTTATTAGATTGCTTTTTCTGTTTAGTTTCACATCGCTATGCTAATAAAGGAAACATAACACTCCAAAGGCTTTTTTTTTTCCTTTTTTTTTTTTTTACTTCTGCCACGGTAACTAGTTTATTGTTTAATTAAATCTCGCTGGATAGCCAAGAAAACAAAAATGCAACATCTCACAGTCAATGAGGACCAGTGGAAAACGGAGTATGCCCCTTTATGAAATAAAGTTTCCATGCATTTCTAAGAGTTTAAAGCAGTGTGGTTATCGTGTTACTGTATCTGACTGATTTACACTTGAGTCGTGCTGAATCTGCTGAATTATTCAGTACTACTCAATACAATGCCATCAGCTAGCATAATAGAAAGCATATGCATAATCAGGGATTTCAATACAAACTATACATTAAATACAGTAAGGGTTCTCAAAACTATTAGATCTTGAGTTGTTTTTGAAAACAGCATTAGAATATGTCTCAAGACCACCTAATAAATAAGGACTCCATCAACTCTGTCCTTTGGGAAAAAGATGTAATATATTGTTGAAAGGTTTTGCATGCAAAATTTCTCTGGAATTGTTTTCGTTGCTGGGAGAGGAGCAGCTTGTCTCTCCCATCGTGCCGCCCAGGCTGCCCTCACAGGCAATAGGTTCCTGTTTTAGGAGTGAGCCTAAGATTTAAGGGGGG
>NW_009705113.1:69064-114577 GCF_000703405.1 Apaloderma vittatum
GCAAGAAAATGGGAAGTGAACTTAGAAGAGACTTCCTCCGTGACCCTGGAAACTTTGGGGATGATTACGCTGCAGACGGACAGGCCTGGAACAGCAAATTTCCCCGCACCCAGCTCTGTGCAGAGCATGTCCTCATGTCAGCGTGCCTCTCTGCCCTATGTAGCTTCGCCCCCCAGTTGTAAAGGAAGAGCAAGAGAAGTTTGCTGTGGTAGAAGGACGTAGAGACAGTGGATTTACCTTAGAAGTTCGCTGGGTGCCACAACCGTGGATGTCTTAAAATGACTGGTGAATTTCAAATGTTGCCGCGGGTGAGGCAGAACTCCCCACTGACCTTTTCACAAGTGAGGGAAGGGAAAAAAAAAAAGGGGGAAATCCTGCTTTGCTTGCAGTGCTCGCAACTTCATTCCCCACCACGGACAGCAAGAGGGGAGGAAGAGGAATGTGGGGATGGGGTGGTGCTGGCAGAAGGGAGGACAGAGCGCAACCTTCCTACTGGCACAGAGCTATTGGCCCAGCCTCCTGGATTGGCTTTTTGCTTATCCAGCTGTTGATGTGTGTCAAAGTCACCTGTAACAGCAAAGGGATTTTAGGAATTCACATAAAAACTTGTGCAAGTGCAAAATTCAGACGGGTGAATTATGTTACAATAAAACCAAATAGTGTTACAAAATTTAAACTAAAGAGCAATCTACTAAGTGAGAACTGATTAATTTAACACATTCTAGGAGAACCGACAGATGTGTGGAAAGCAAAACTATTTTCTATAGTAAAGCCTGTGTGAAATGCATGGGAAGTTTAGAGACACTAAGAAAAGTTGGGTCATTGTTTATCTGGCAAAATTTGGAGTTTATATTTGAAAATTTCTGCTTTTAAACTTCTGCTCAGCTGCACAAAGACAGAGAAGAAATGTGGAAGAGACAGGTACACCTGCTGTATTAACTGCAGCTGATAAATATTCTGTCTGCTCTGTGCTAGAGCTACTGTAGCCTCCTTCCCCTGTGGCCATCTGCTTTATCACTGAAGTCAAGTCAATAAAAGGCCTGTAAAAACCAAAAAGGAGGCATATGTTCTGTCAAAGAAGAGTCATTGGCTGCTGTTCAATGCAATGTAGTGCACAATGTGATCATCTATTGGTGAGGCTTCAAAGAAACTTTTCTGTATGATCCTTTTCCATACTGTTCATACTAAGGGCTTTGTACTCATGAACACCCTCTATGGACAAGTCAAATGTAAGAGGATTTTCATCATATACTTAGTTGATCCTCTGAAGTGCCTTGATGACAGTGATTTTTCTGAAAATTTGGCCTCATATGTATAGGGGAGAAATCCATGCTGTTGCCTCGCATGAATGGGTGTTCGACCACTGTCAAAGTGTCTCTACGGTCAGCGTGGTTTCCTTCCTCAGGGGTTGCTCTTCAGCTGTGGTCACTGGCTCTTCCTGTCGCACTTAGAGTAAGCTCATTGGCTCCCTCCTCAAGGGAATCCAGGTGTGGGCCAGAAGAGAGTACATTCAAGGTCTGCAGGGCATGGAAAGGATGGGATTTGCTTCTGGGCAAGTATTACAGTCCTGAGACGAAATGCTTCTTCAGCTGTAGGGCATTTACTGTAGCAAGTGACAGCAAAGGAAAGTCTCCTCCCAAAGCTGGCACCCGTGCAATGTCTTACAGTGTTCATTGTGCCATGGTACAGGTTCACGAGCAAGAGATGTTTTCACCTTGGAACCATCTGCAGCCTAGATATCTGTGACTGATGTCCAGTGCTGGGAATCTTTGTCAGTGAGATGAGGGGCGTAAACGTATCAGTCTGGAGATGTGTGAGTCTTGCCTTGGGAGTTGTCTTCAGTGCCGTGGAACTGGCGTGAATGGGGACAACTGATCTTTGGGTTTCCTATGCTACAGCAATTGCTACTGTATTGTTATGTCTTCTGCTGGAGTTGAGGGGTCTGTAATCTCTGTTAGCTCAGCTGGAGATATGAAGTCCCTTGGTAACCAGGGAACATGAGTGACATTTGCTTCTTTACAAGATGCTGGAGTTGCTGGAATGTAGGAGTCCACCTATGATTTCCTCTTCAACCATCATGTAGTGTTCAGCCCCGTGAATATTTATAATACCTGCGGCTCTGGAGGGACATGACTTGGAGTCAAATGATATGCTATTTAGAGCATGATACCTTTCACAGTGTCTTCCCGCTTTGCCTATATTTGGAGAGAAAAGTTCAGAAGAACTTTGGAGGGGCGCAAGTTCTGAAGACTTACCTCCAGAACAGCTATCTGCAGGAAATTTCCTGCCATGAGGGGTGAAAGGATGGTGATTTTTGAGTAAGTCAAGAGAAAGTTGCTTTCTGGTAGTAATTTCAGCGCATAATTAGACCTCACATAAAATTAGAAGCATGCAGAACTATAGAGTTACAATCTAGTTTTGGCACTGTTAGATATTTCATATGGAGTTACATACAGGGGACTTATAATACTGCTGCATGTTGTCATCACTAGGTCCAGCATGGAGCATGTTTGTCCAGTGGTGAGGAAGGGAGCAAAGAGGTTCCTCTGGGGCCTTTTTTTACCCTCTCTGTCCTGAAGAAGTTGCTTCTTTTCTGAATAATGTTCACTTAAATATACAAGTATATCTGATGTGGTTCTGAGAATTATTATAATTTCTGATGATCTCTGCATTTTTCTGGCTAACAGAAATATAATTGAAGGCATTATATGGTTTTATAAGATGAATTTTATTTCCAAAGCCCTACGTCATTTAAAAATAGGTGACCTTGTTCTGTGATTAATTTAATGCATAGATTTTGGGGGCTGGCTTTCATCAACATCCTTCTCCTTGGTCTTTTTTGCAAACATTTTGAAGCATGGTGTTTTTGCTGGCTGTTGTGAAATTGCTTTAGAGAATATTTCTTTGCTTATTCCTTTGATAGTTGGCTTTCCCTATCTCTTAAGCTTTGCAAAGCTTTGACTAGGTAGAACAGTCACCTGTGATGGTTCATCTCAATTTGTGTTGTTAGTGAGTCAATATATTTTGCCTGTTGAGGTTTCCTCAAAAGATCTGCCTGGTTTCATCCTTCTCCAGGCTCATGGTCCTTGAGCTTGATGTGGCCAGCAGCTGTGCATTAGCTCACTATGCCCCCTCTTACAGTCTTGTTTCTGCATATGTCTGTCTCCATTAGCAGGAAAGGTATTTTGTGCATAATTTGCACAGTTATCAAATACTTACAAGCTACACTTCTGCCATCCCCAAGCAGGCTGCACTCGGCAGAAATTGCTGTCTGAAAACATGCACAGCTGGTAACCTTTGCCGGTATTCCACACAGAGCAGAAACACTCTGCTGCTCTCTGACAGGCAGACATATGCATTCGGGTTGATTTTTTTTCCCCCTTTTTTCCCCCCTTGCTCGTTTGAATTCTTACTGACAACTGGTAGACTGAGTAACAGTAGTGATAGTCAATGTTGGGCTGTTGCAGTTTTCCTCCTCTGACATAATTTTTTGCTGTGTGACCTTGACAAGTCATTTCACTGCCGTCTCTGTTTTCCCGCCCAAAAATCTTCTTGCTTTTAGTTTCAGGCTATAATTTCAAAGAATTGTGAATAAAAACGCTATACAGCGGTGGATGTTGTTACTGATGGTTGACTGCAGCAGATGTGAGGGCATAGCACATCATCTCAGGAAACAAAGCCTTTAGGCAGCCCTGGACTGCCTTGCTTTTGGTGGTTGGGTTTGGCCTATGGCTCCTCCTGTCTTCTCCCAGCAGCGTGTGTTGGGGAAGATGGGGATCTCCTCGTGCAGGGCGATGCTCGGGAACCAGTTGCTCGCTTTTGCCCGGCACTGAGGAAGGCGCGAGGAGCTCTGGATGACTGTGACGATGGTGGTCATGAGAGCGAGTTGCCTGGCAGAGCACAGGAGTAGTTTATTGCCATCCTGTCTCTCACCTAGCTTCTGAAATAGTGGATGCTTGTTTATTTGTTGATAGAGGTGGTCCCCTGCCTGTCCCTCCCACTCCCCAAAGGAAAAATTTAAAGAGAGCGATCAGTGAGGTATCTATTAAGTGATAGTAAGATAAATTAACTATCCTTTGTGAGACCTGTCATTGGTAAACTAATTAGTATTTTAACAGCTCAGTACAAAAGTCATCCTGAGACACTGTTCGCCAGTGCCCTGCCTGAGCCATGGCATTGAAGTGAGCAGTCTCCTCAGTGTCATTCATTCTGCAGATTCTGCAGGAAACAGAAAGATTTTGTGTACACAGAAATTTTTCAGAATTTAAGTTTTTTTTAATCCCCCGTGTCAATATTTCAGGTAATTATGGATAGATAGAATTGACACTTTCCAAAACCAGATTGTATCTGACCAGAAATTGCTTTTGATGTAACACAATGGGAGATCAAGATGTGTGTTCTGCTGTTAGCTTCAGTAGGGTAAGAATTTTACCCCCAGGTAACCATTAAGTTGATATTGTAGGACACTGATACATAAGTAATGACATAACAAAAGTAGCAAAGGCATAAAAGATTTTCTATGTGTATATATTAAAATTGAGTATATTATAATCAATACATTGTTTTCTTCTTCCCACAGACTGTATTAGAATGCATCTGTAGAGAACAACTGTCCTCCAAGAAAAACATTTGCCTAAGCAACTGAATTGCACACTGGTACCCATAGTAAGAAGACTTTCTGACCACAGTCTGCAGAGCAAGAATGTCCTGGAAAAGAGAACAGTAGAAAGCAGTGACGAAATATAGGACGGACGTGATCTAGCAAATTACCTTTTCATTGTCGCATAATCCAGCTCAATCCATACCTGCAGACTGGACAGCCTTCTTCATTCACAAGTTGAGGTATCTATTTGCTGACCTGGAGTGATGCAACATAATATTTACACACTGTGAGGTGTTAACATGACAACCAGTAGCCGCACATGTCCGGTACCAGCAGTGAATGGACATATGACTCACTATCCTGCAGCACCATATCCATTACTTTTTCCTCCAGTCATTGGTGGACTCTCGCTACCTTCCCTCCATGGACTCCAGAGTCACCCGCCAACGAGCGGATGCAGCACCCCGTCACCTGCAAGTAAGTGGTTGCTTTTAATAGCTTTTATTGACCAGTTTTCCTCTAACCAAGAATGATTATGTTTGTTCTGAAATTATTTTAAGAGTAATTGGACTTGTTCATCTGTGATGTATTTTACTTGGGCAAAGAGCATGCATTTGTTTTGAAATACCTTTTTCACTTAATCTTATTTTTATAAAAACAAACATGCAGGTATTTGACTGCCAAAGCTGTGGAAACCAGGAGTGATCAAACCTGCTATGGATTTTGGCATATCTTGCGTTACCACGTTAGCTGCAGAATTTGATGTTGTGCTTAAAGAAAAGTTGGCCCTTGTGTATTCATGAACAGCGATGATTCCTCAGCACAGAATTAATACACAGGAATTAATACTGCTTTCATTTTCTCCTGTGAATAACTGCTTTCTTTCTTGTGAAGAGCTGCCCAGCGGACAGCAAGTCGCTGTGAGCTCCCTGTGGCTGCAGAACCAGCCCTTGACTCACAGCCTGTTCAGCACTGCTGAGTGTATTAGCCCAGCAAGTGTTTTTCATCACTTTATGACGAACACATGCTTTCTGCTTGGTCTTAGTTTTATATATGCTTAAGCGACTCCAAACAAAGCTGTCCCATGTATAAACTCTTTAAGTACCATCACACGGACAAGATAAATCTCTGGAGGTCTTTGCAGTGGGTAACCGATGTGAGAAAAACCAGAATGTATACAGCTTTGCAGGTCAGTTCGTTGTGAAGGTGCTTGTCTGAATACATTACTGTGATTGTTCCATATGAGAATGTCTTGGCTGAATGGCACATTTGCAGAACAACTGTGCTTTCTACTAAAGGAAAAGGAGACTCATTATAGCAGTGCCCCTAATACATCTTCCCACAGAAAGCACGCAAAGTTAGAGCTCCAGACATGAATGGGAAACCGCAGTGAAGACAGAACTTCTGAAGAGTGAAGTTGTGGGGTTTGTGTTGTCTGGTAGTAGTTCTGAATTCATGTCTCAGATGCATGTTTGAGGACTGGGCAGTCTTGAAGTACAACATTTTTTGGGTTTCTCTGAGTTATGTGGACAGTTACCTTCCAGTCATACATGGGAAGAGTCATAATCGGGTGAGGTTTGAATTTGCCCCGTTTTATTGCAGGGTGTTTATCTTTATTGGAGGTGAAAACCAAAACACTTTCAGACAGAAGGTCTGCAAGTAACTGCTCGACTTTCCAGTCTTGTCAGATATTGTCCTGGTTAATTGTCAGAATGCCATACTGAATTAATCCCCCTAAGCTGTAGGAACACTCACCCGTTGAAGAAAGTGTTCTGTTAGTTAACAGTAACTTTTTCTGAGGTGTGACATTGGTAAATGCTGAATGTATATGATCAGAGGATTTTTATTTTTTCTATGAGTTGTTCCTATGGAATTAAGGCTGTGTTGCAGATGCGTTGTTAATGATTATTAAACCAGTCAGTGCTCAGCCTTTAAAAAAAGTAGTGCCAAGTATGAATTTCTGTCAGTATGTAAAATAAGTGGCTACCTCTGAATCTTTGGGTTTGCATCTTTATGTGCTGGTCCCAGCATATGCAGGGAGGCGTTTTTGTCAAGGTACTTCTTCAGCACTGGATTGCCTTGACTGAGCATGGAAGTCTGGCAGCTGTTGTGCATAGCTCAAGGCAATAGTGTTTGAAACTACCAGCTAAAATTTGCAAGGTAGGGAGGAGGGTGACTTGAATGGGAATTTCTTTCCAGACACAGTCCCCTGCAGGTGACTCTTTTGGTCTGCATTACTCTGTTTGCTTATCTTTGGTGGCAACTGTCTGTCTTCTTTCAAAACCTGTAGACTTCTGATTATGGAGCTTGAGGTTAATATTGCTAGAGTTATGGAAAAAGTTCTTGGAAGCAATCAGGCTGAGCTTTGGGTTATATTTCAGGTTTTTGTTTTTTTCATTGTGGATTTTTTCATTTGTTTTGTTGTTTGATTTTGGGTGTTTTTTGGTTTTTTTACAGTAAAGTCAGCTATGAGCTGTGGTGGGTATGACTGATGGGCTCTATTAAAGTTAGAACTTAGACTGGGTGGTGGAAGAATATAGATCTTGCTTGCAGAGATCTGAAGAAAGCACTGCTGTCTACATGCTTAAAGCTCTGGTACTGTTTATCTTCCAGATTCCTTCCATTCATGCAAAATCCAACAGAAAGTATTTTATATAACAGGAATGCTATAAAGATCTCTTTAATGTTTTTAAACAATGCAGTTCAAGAGCTTTTATTCAAAGTTGCAGCCATTTAAGCCTTCATATTATTGTCCTGTTTTATTTTGTTCTTAGTTTTAGACTTTACATGATGGCAAATAACCTTATATCAAGTTGTATTGTTATCTTAATCTACAGTTGGGGTAGATATCTCCAGACATGTTACATATACAACAGTATTTTAGATGTATGAATTTTGTGAGTACAAGGAACTTAAAATAAATGTTCAGGATGGAGTAATTTAGTTTCACTGATGTTAATAACAGTGTTGCCTCCATGACCTGTGACTTGGCTTCTGTTTTTATACTGAAATACATAGTGAAAAATACTTAATAATTAGAGGCCTGGTCACAGGGCTAAAAGAGGTCAAAAGATGAAAAAATACCACTTTTATGCATACATGAACTATGCATTAGTACCAAATGAGACCATGGTCAAGAAGATCATTACTTTTATAAGTCTAATTGATTTACCTACCACTGTACTGCCCTGTACAAGACAGGGCAGGCGTCTTCTCCACTGAGATCAGATGGCAAGCAGACTTCTCTGGCTGGGTTAATAATGTGAAATTGCTTCTATATATAGGAATAAAATTAACGAAGATCGTTTTGGGAGGTTACTGCTTAGCTCATTTAAAAATGCTAAGGGAAGGCGAAACTGGAGGTACCCTGGTTCTTTTTGGGTTGTCCCAGACCAACAAGGTTCAGTTCTCTGCCGGACTGAGAGTGGCTGTGGGAAAAGAACCGTTAAGAAGAGCCCTGCGTGTTTGCAATGGGAAAATCACAAAACATTAGTGAAATATTTAGGGGAGGAATAATAATACAGGCAAATATTGTTCCATGATATTTTGTTAAAGTAAAAGTATGTTAGGTTCAGGCAAGTGGCAGTCGTGCAGGCACACGCAGGCAATTCTGGCATCTGGGTGGCATTGCTCTTCAGCAGTCCTGGGAGAAGGGGCCTCTCCTGCCACTGTGAGACCTAGCTCTGGTGATGCTATTGCCAGAGACCAGTAAGGCAACTGTCACAATGTGAGAATACCAGCTTAATAAGAGTTTACCTTCCTCGTAATCATTTGTTATGGATGTAACTGCAACTTTTGATTTCTGATTAAGACTAATTATGAAAATTAGTCTCAAAAAAAGAGAAAACCTACAAAAGAAGCCTAACAAAGTGGAGGACCACGTGAAATCTGAGAAGCAAAGTATGTAAAAGCCAAACAGATCATTGTAGCACATCCACTGAGCTGAAACCTGATGAGCAAAGTGCTGTCTTTATGCTACGGCTGATGGAACCACAAGGCACACAGTACTGTTGCAGTTTCACAGACAAGTCTCAGCATGCGGAAGATGAAGCCGTGCTGTGCATTGGTAGAGAATCTTTTTAAGACTCGTTTCTTTAATGTTACTTCACCAGAATGAGTTTTAAAGAATTAGTTCAACATGGGTAAAGACCATTACGTGACAAAGCCAGTTGGTATGAGCTGGAGACTGTGGCATGGGGAGACAAGAACTGAATTGGAGCTAATGCTGCCATGAAAGTAATCCATGAGTGTATCCTAGATCAAACTGAAAGTAGGGTCTAGACGATAACCGCTGTGAGAGCCCCTTTTAGTTAGCAATTGTTCCCTTTCTGCTTGGATTGAACATCCTGCTTCAGGCATCCTGATTGAATGGGGTGATGTGCATAGCCCATGGCATTGGATGAGGGCAACCTCATGGTCTGCCTCTAGCTCCTCCCCCGCTACGCTTTGGTCCTTAGGCTGCTGATGTGAGCCTTTGGATCCTCACTATTCTGCCTTCATTTGTTGTGAGGGAGGAGTAGGAGGAGCTTGGTAAGAGGGCAGAAGAGAGCAGTGAGCCTGATACAAGAATGTCCTGGAATTTATATAAACTTAGTAAGATTGCTTCATCCAGATAACTTCAAAAAAAAGAAAATCTGAATGTGTTATTTAGAGGGCTGTTGGGATGTTAAGGAGAAAAATTTGTGCTAAGGTCATTCATTGTATTTTAGCCAAGCTTTTTCATACTTTTCTGTCTGGCGTGTTTTAAAAGTTCATTGAGAATAAAGGACTTGATATTCTGTGTAAATTGTTTAAGTATGAGAAAGTGTATGGAGAGTAAGATCATCTGAGGAACCGGAAGAGGTAGACAAGGAACTAACTGTGGAATTACTTCTTAGTAGTGTTATGTAAATACTAATTATTATATTTAGTAGTCAGTGTTGCATCTCTGGCTTTTCAGATGTGCTCAGGCCAGACAGATTGTTGTTTTAATCCTTGTTTTCTGCTGGAATTGTTTTTCCTTCCATTACTGCTGGTTATTTACCACTTGAACTCCAACTAAAGATTGCTTGCTTTTTTTTTTTTTCTCCTTTTTTTTTCCCCTGGGAAATGGATTTTCCACTGGTATCATTATAAGAGTATGGTTAAATCCAGTGTTACTGGTGTAGTACTGCAAGATATTTTTGCCAGCCCCACCCGTTGCAGGAATTCATTTACTTTTCCAGTTCTGTTGTTAATCATTATATTGACACAGAAAGTCCTCCCAAAAGCACTCTTTGGCAGATTGCATTAAATATGAATAGCAGATATTCATTACGATGTGTTGCCCCCAAGAGAACTCTAAACTATCTGCACTACTCATGAACAGGCAAATACACTAATTCTCCAGCTATTCAAATTATTTTCAAATAGTTTAGTGTGTCTCTAATAAAAACAAGAATGTCTCTGTTTCCCTTAATTACTTAGAAGGTCAAGGACTCCCACGTCTCACTTTATTTTACAAAATGGGGGATATTTCTGGTGGAGGCTGGAGTATGGTTAACACGGGATGGATTTTCTTCCCTCGGCATAGTTACTTGGGCAAATGCTGACTGTAATGGACAAAAATCCCCCGCCCTTCAGCAGTCTTTGGCACTCTGGAATTGTCTAAAAAAGTATGATAATAGTTGTACTGAATTAGGAAAAAATACATGTATAGACCTTGTTTATATTGTTGAGCTTCTTCATGCCTTCTAATTTTAGTGTGACTGTCTCCTTTTTTTTTCAGTGCTGTCTCCCTAGGAAGGCTTGCAAAGTAGTCATTTACACATATCTGCAATTAACAGATGACTTATAAGAATCTTAATGTACCTATTCAGTGCATGTGTTGCACATCTTTATTGAAAAGACAGAACATGTTTGTGTTTAGAAAGAGAGAGATCAACAGAATGTGAGTTTCAGATTTCTTAGCTGCGGCCAGTGTTGCCTCATGCTGGCAAATCTGAGGAGCGATGTCCAGATGATACCCTGCAGATATCATTCATGGCCTTGGAAACCCCCATTTCTTTTCGGTTCTTCCTTTTGTTTATGTTGTGGAGTTTTTACCCGTTGGCTGTTTTGTGCAGCTTGAAAGCATCCCTGCTTTGATTAATAAAACTATGCTACATTATCATTTTCTGATTCTAGCCAATCTGAAAGTACCAAAAATTTAAACTTTTTTTTTTTCCATATCAGAGCTTCTTTTTTCAGTACTGCCACTTTCTAAAATACTAGGGGCCCTTCCCAACTCAGCACAGCTGGTGGCTCTTGCCGCGGCTCTGCCCTGCTGAGGTGAATTTGATTCCGATTTTAGCGGACAGCACACTGAACTGCAAGAAATCAGTTCTGGGTGTGTATAGACAGGAATTTGCTTCCTGGGAGGAAGCCCAGTTTAGAAATTGTCTACTCTGGCAGGGGGAGCATGTGGCGTAATTCTGGCACGTGCTTCGCAATGGCTGCACGCGCCCCTCGCGCCTGCTGCTGTCTGACAGCGTTTAGAAGTCTGATAGGAGCTGTCAGAGAATTGCTCCTTCCCACCTTATAGGCTCCTAAAGCAGGGAAATTCCCCAGCAAAATGCTTTCTTACCTAAGGTTGAAAATATGTTTCTGTGGAGTATTGCAAACGACCTTTTCCTTTGCTCTGGCCCAACAGCAATAACACCTGACAGCTCCCGGTGTTGGGCATGTTGGGAATGGAGAGCGAAGGGCTGGTTCCAGTGCCCTGCTGATGGGTCCTCCTGGGTGACCCCTCTGCAGCCCCTCCACCTGGTGATGGTGCGTTTGCCGATTCATCCATTGCAAATAAAACACACAGTATATTGTTCAAAAGGAATATAATGTCAGGCTTCTGGGTTTGGCAGAAGGTGGCACCCAAAGTTTTCTCAATGTCTGATGTGTCCAAATGCATAGGTACAATCTTCTGAAACTGTTAACTGTGTGATAGCTCATGGGATTAAAAGCAAACATAAGCTTTTGTTTTGCCAGGTTTCTGCCAGAAGGCATATGTTTAGCAGCTACAGTTTTAAAAAACCCTGATCATGTTCTTTTAATTACATGAAGAGTTTTCATTTAGTCATGTTGCCATGTTCAAAAGGCATGTCGCCATGGGGTTTTTGTAAATACCATGGGGTTTTGGGGAGGTTTTTTTGAGCTAAAATGTGCTTTTTATTTTGCCTCAGTGATGGATCCTGGTAAGACTTTCCTCCTTTACTCTTCTTTGGTTTTTAGTTTGTGTTTATTGTGCTTTTAGCAATACTTGGCATTTAAATAGGAAGCCTTATTTAAGATTTCGTTAGGGGAAGTTTTCTTCTGGAGAGATCATTTTATGTCTGTCCTCAGTTAAGATGTCTTCCTCTTTTGCCTGTTTAGGGAAAATGGGGAAAAAATTCTGTTATGCAGACTTCTCAGCTGTATCAATGACAGCATGTTTCCCATTTAAAATGATAAATACCCACCCTATCTGATGAGCCCTGAAAGGACAGGGAATCCTTTTTTCCTTCCTTTGTCCTTCAGCACTCCGTTTCCTTTCTTACTGCCCAGAATAGGCCTACATCAGTAATATTCATAAATGATTTACAAAAGTAATTCCTGTGTAATAGCTTGGGACGTCAAGATTTTATGATGCTGCCAGATGTGCTATCAAACAAAATTATCTGGTTCAAAAAACTTGTGATAAATCTAGTCAGAGAAAATTCCCCGGGGCAAACTCACCCTCTACAAAAGTAACTATATCTCATAAAATTGTTAGATTCTCCTTTACCACATGTTTGAAATCAGACTTAAAGCAACAGTTTTATTCATGTGCAAACTTAGGTTTAGGATAAACTAGCAAACAGGAAGGACTGGCCTTAAGCAACAGAAAACTCCTTTCCTTTCAAAACACCACGCGTGCTCAGAGGAAATGTCAGAATAAATATCAGAAATATTCGGAAAACCAGAACCTGCATCCCTAAGATACCCAACTGTTTTGTCTAGATAATACATTTTTAGAAAGTAGTTGTACCCTAAATATAGTGGATCTCATCTGGATGAGGCTGCTGAATGCTGTATCTGAGCACCCTGAAGTTATCTCCCGAGCAACGTGCCCAACATCTGCCACCTGTGCATGTTCGTGCCTCCGCAGGGGCAAGTGTATGGGCGTTAGGGTGCATGTTGTGGCCAAGAGTCAAGGTTTCGAAGGAGAGAAACACTAGAGATGCACTGTAACTCTCTGTGTGGCCATGCCTTCATGCTGAAGAAGGATGGACCAGCCAATGTGCCTTTGGCTTAGACTTACAGGTTTACGTGGTCCTTGTTGCTCAGGGAACCCTCTGAGGAAGCCCGTCTGCCTGCACAAATGAGCTTTACCAGTACAATTAGTTTAATTATGCTAAAGAAACAAAGATTCTAAACGTGATTTTCACCCAGTAGTTCAAGGTGTTTGGGAGAGGGGCTGAAAGTCCTGACTGGGAGGTTTTTGAGGAAGAAATGCTGAGTTCAGGTGATGGAAGTGTTTGGTTCAGCCTTTTATGGGACACCAGAGTAGGATGTGAGAAGTGAGTCTGGAGAGGTGGCTTGTGGTGTGCTGTATCTCCGGGGAATGCACTTCTGCTTTCAGAGTAATCAGAGATGTTCATGGGCTCAGTGTGGTGCCTGCTGTTACGCAACACGTTTACTTAAATATAGATGGAAGTCGGCTAACATATCCAAGCTGTAAGTGTGGACCTCCAGATGGAGCTTGGTCTTTGCTAATTTTCAGTGCTGAAGGCCAGTCAATATTTGATTTAACCTCAGCGTTAACTTTACTGAATTTCATATGCTTAAATCTGAGACTTGCGCTGCAGCTCTTAGTCACTTTTTCAAAGAAATATGACCTGCAAGACATAAAGACTGAACATTTTTTTCAGGTGAAAAAAAGAAAATAAAAATAAGGAGAAACGCTGTGGAAATCTCACAAAAATACCTTCCTCATCCTTTTACCTTCTTGAGAATGGATTCAGACCTCAGCATGGGCACACAGCTCCTGTGAGCGCTGTGCAGACTCTGCCTGTGGTCACAACTGGAGATCATCCTCTTCTGTATGCCTGCAAAAATTTATCTGTTTCGTAGGAATTGAAGCCTTGATCTTTCACCCCTAGATCTGTAGGGGTGTGTAAGAGCGAATGATGTTGATTCGGTAAATTTAACTTACACACTTTTCAAAAGGTATCTTTTACTAAAGATGTGTTTTGATATTTGCAGTAATGTGGGAATAAAATTTCTGATGTATCATGTATGCTTATGCAGTTTTAATTTCTCAAAGTTAAAGCTTTCAGGTATGTTTCAAGGCAACATAACGTACCTAATTAGAACCTTTTACAACCTGTAATGTCTTTTTCTGAGCAATATTTAAATACCTAAAAATTAGAGTTTATGAAGGGAATGTGAAAAATCCTTTAAATATCACTGTAATAGTATCCCTTTTCCCTCCTTGTATTTAAAAACAGAAACAAAGATGTCCTTCAACACTGCTGAACACTCCAGGGGAGAAAGGTGGTGGGCTGCTGCCCAGCCTGCTCAGCCTGCAGCCATTATTGGAGGTTCTGCCCAAGGGCTGCACAAAACCTCTGGGTTCTAACAACCTCTGCAGCCCTATTTGAGGGAGAAAAAACTTGGCTCTGTTTTAAGATTGAAAGCATCCAAGCCAAAAGCCGGAGCACTGCCCTGTCACAGTCAGGTCACCGTCAGTGGAAAATGCAGCACAATTTCCTGTGCATTGTGATTTTATTTGGGTACTGTGCGAGGAGGAATGTTACACCGTGGTGGAGCACGGCATCTGACAGGGGTAATACTCAGGGGCTACAGCAGAGCCAGTGGAAATCCCCATTATTTCTATCCTTATTCCCTTCTTAGTCTCATTCTTTCCAGCCACTGAGTGATACTTATTTGAGGGTAACGATCCTGTAGAGAGATGCCGAGACATTAAGCCTAGAGCCCTTAAATGAGGG
Source organism: Apaloderma vittatum (assembly GCF_000703405.1). Lineage (NCBI taxonomy): Eukaryota > Metazoa > Chordata > Aves > Trogoniformes > Trogonidae > Apaloderma > Apaloderma vittatum. Next base: position 83,630 of record NW_009705113.1, read on the forward strand.
CGTGCTGTAAATCTGCAGTCTTCGGAAGAATTCACCTGCATACCAGCATTACCTAAAAGCTATCAATGAAACCATTTGGTGGGAAATAGAACTGTATCATATAAACAAATCTTTTTATTATATATTGCTTTCACATAGCAATTTCAGGATCAGGAGTTCTGTTATTTGAGAAATTAAATCCTATGAGAATCATTAAAAGTATAGAAATAGTGATGTCATTACAAAATTAACTAGCTATAAACCCACGGGGTGACATATCAATTCATAAAGGGAATAGCAAAACATAATGCAGGGCACATCTGCTGCTCAAATTCCTGCAGAACCATCAGTCTATTGGTATCTGCAGACCACTTGAAATTGAACATCTGTTAGAAGCACTCGAAAAAGCAGCAGGAGAAGCCGTACACCTTGCAAAACACTTTGCTGTCAGTAACATCATCATTTCAATGGCGTATTTTTACAAAAATTGTTATAAGTCCCCTTCAAGTCCTAGATTTTCCTGGCATTGTTTCTTAAATAGCGACAGCATGAGTAATTGTAAAAATAACATGGATTTTTCTAAGGACTTTCCTAACATTTTTATTACTTTTTATTTCTTATACCACTGCAACACACAAACTGCTATAGAGTTTCCAAACAAAGAGGGAGATAATGATCTCTGTTCTAAGTAGCTCGGAATCAAGAAAAGGAAGACGTAAGAAGAGTACGAGAAAAGGATGTGACTTACAGGCCGAGCAGTGGAGGCAAAGAGAGGCTTACAAAAATGCAAAGTTGAGTTCGGGGCTTCTAAAAAAACCCAGCTGGATGCTTAGAAACAAGATAGCCCGTGGAGACTGACCTGCTTCTTGTGAAGACCAACGATAAGATGCTGCAGCTTATTTCACAAAACACGCGTGCACAGTCGGCGACTGATCAAGTATCGTAATTGAACTGCAATTGAACTGCGTCATCCTAACTTTTAAGTGAACCATTCAGGTTGACAGCATGTTTCCTCTAACTTGCATGGTCCAGCAGAGTCCAGCTAATCGGCAGTTTTCTTCTGTTTAACAAAACCAGAAATACAGTTAAGCCAGAGAGAAGGATTTCACTATTGATTAACGGTGTTTGGTTTTGCAAAGCACCCTGACAGACATTTGGAACGCATCAGCTGTCTCATGGCACTGGAGCCAAATATCTTGGAGCGTGGCTTGCTCTCCTCTGCTTTTATTACTTGCTGAATAAATGAACTCTGCCACGATGTTATTGGAAAGGGATGTTTGCCGTTTTAATATGTGATTACTTGCAAAAACTTGATGAAAACATATTGCAGTGTCTTTGATTTTGAAGAACAGATAATTGTTTTTACTTGTAGTAAAAAACGTGAATTGTTGCTGTAAGTTATTTGGGAAGGTGAATTAAAACATATAGCATAAGTCACAAAAAAACGCTCTGTTTTATTCAACGGAAAAAGTACCAAAGTATCATATTGGAAATACTCCCCATTTCACTTTTTTCAATAACCGAAGAATTTTTACTTTGTCGTCCAAGCCGAAGCTGGAGTGTTCCCTAACCAAGGTAAAGCCTCGCTGAGGCCGTCCATCACTAGTGCAAGTATGTGGAAAGTCAGGAATAGGAATGTGGGCGGTTTAAAGGGGGTTTCTGCCAAACCTTGTCACTGTTGTGAAGCGCTCTACATGTGTGCTGGTGCATTTCTAACAATGCCTAGAATATTCCACACTTGACAACCCAGAATTTAAAATCATAATGAACTATGCATAGGAGCAACATTAGCACTAAAAAAACCAGAGTGAGATTTGTGCATCTTCTACTTAGTTGTTGCTTGGCAATCCTTTTTTTTTTAGTTAGTTCTGAGCTCATGAAACTTCTTTAGCTGCCCAGAAGACTCCACAGTTATAGTCCTGGTAAGAAAGCAGAGAATTGGTACAAAATGTCTGCCCCTGTTTGGTAAATGTTGTCCTTTTGGGGGAAAAAAAAAAAAAAAAAAAGGGGGAGGGGGGGTTGTTTCAGAAGGCCTACACCAAGTTGTCAAAGCTGCTCTTCTGAATTCCTACAGCTGAGACGACTCTCGAGCTGATGCCTCTCCTCTCCTTTCTCACTGGAGGCACTGAGCACTTTTTGGGGTCTAGCAGGTTTCTTTTTTTTAGAGGAAAAATGTGGTCTTGGGGTCAGATCTTTTGCTTGAGGCTAAAGAAGAGCAATTCAGTAATGTACAATCCCAAAAAGAATCCAGCACCCAAAGTCCCTCTCCTTACCTGTAGCTTCAAGTCGCAACCCACCTGCTCCTCTCCACCTGCCCGTCACCCAGGAACTCTGTCTTTCATATTTTCTTTACTTTCTTGTCCCTGCAAGTTGTCTGGTTGTGTCCAATTTTGTTTAATTGATATCTGTGGTGTTTGTATGCTTCTGTGCTTTTATCTCAAACATACAAATACAGAAGATGTTTCTGTTCCCTCTTTTCTTACTGGAGGAATTGCTTTGTATTTGTCCTCAAAGTGGAAGGGTGGCTTCTTCAATGAGATGTTGTCTTTGAGGTGAGAAGGATGCAGAAGTGTTTTATTTTTTGGAAAGTTAGGCTGTTTCTTGTCAACTTAGGAAAGCGGAGAGTGCAGTCTGGGAGGGGGCTCATGCCTGGATGATGACAAAGAAGGCAGCTGCCTGCTGGGATTTGGTGTAAAACAACGTGTGAAAATAAGGGAGCCAGTGAACAAATTCAATTTCTAGTTAAGTTTCTCAGAGATGACACCAGCTGAGGGGGGTCTCTTCGCCTGTGTCCAGGTAGCACAGGTCATCCCTTGAGTAACAGAGGAGGCATTAGAGTCACGCTGCTGAGTCACCTCGCCTCGATCGCGTTTCCAATCACAAGGTTGATGGTAAGCGTGTGTGATGATTTGAGAAAAATGTTGATCATTGTCAATTGTCTGTTGGTCCGGAAAGTTGGGAACCATTGACCTAACGTATGTCTCTATGGTCAGGAAGACTTTTTTGCAAGGATCTGTGCTCAGGATCAGACGTTAGCCTGCTAGGAGGAGCATAAAGAAAGGTTGCTGTCACAATGAAGTATCACTTTTTCTTAGGATGGCCTATTTTTCCCTTATCTTTTTCCCCAGAATGCTTGCCTGCCCCAATTTCAGAATATCTTGTACAAGACAAGGCACAATGATACTTTGGATCAAAACTGTGTACTAGGATACATATCTTGGGGCGCAAGTGGCTCCAGTGAGTTTTGAATCGAAAAAGGGGCAAATTTCCTCCCGAGCTCATTAATCACTTTAAACAAAACTGCTCCCCAAATCATTGGGAAAGACACAGTCATCTCTGTAGCCATGTTTGCTGTGGATAATCCTGCTGCCATGGTGGGTGGCTTTCCACATGGGCATCACTGACTGTAAAACAGCTGAAACTGGGACTGTCCGTATTGATGTTCTCACCACAGGGCTCTGCAGAATGACCTTGGACTGGCCGCCTGTGCTGTTGTTTTTGTATTCAGGGGTTGCATTTGTAATAAATTATTTCTAAAATGTTAAGCTCATTCAGTCCGTGCACTTTCTTTCCTAATAATAGGTTATTATTTTGTGTGCAGCATTTGTGTTGGGGCAGAAGGTCTGGGAGGGCTGCGGGAAAGAGGTGAAGGAGGGCAGCCAGGGCTGCTGGAAGGATTGCTGGTGTTTCTTAGGGATGGAGGGAATGGGCTTCACCTGTGGCATACATTTGTTATAGATTCCACCCAAGATCAGGAAATGAGTACAGTCAGTGCTTTGTAATTAACTGTGAGCAGAAAATCTCTGGAGATGGCTAAAACAGATTTGTCCACTTAGAGAAGAAACACCATGACTTAACAGGTGTATGGTGCCTGTAATGTGCTGCTTAGGAGTTCTTCAGGCTCGGCTGCAAACAAAATATTATCCGACTATAATAACATTGTGAACTCAAAGACCTTAACTGGTTTCATTATCAAGTGAGTGCCTGAGGGGAAATACACAGATGGAAAGACATTCCTTTGCCTTGGTATAATGCCTCTGTGCCAGAGAATTTATGGGAGGACACAGTTGGCCCTTACATGGGTGCCTGGTGGAGCAAGTGCATGAAGCCATTCTGGTCCTTTTTTCTTTTTTTTCACTTGCAGCCTGTTTAGGGGGTGAATTTTCATTACCGTCCCCAGACTTGGGGACAGCATTGTTGTATACTGGAAGCCACAAGGTGGGTTTTATGCTGGTCCCTTCTTCTCTCTGCTGTGGTCCTTGTTCTCTCTCCCTGGACAATGGGGAGGGAACAGCCCTGCTTGGAAAACATCCGCTGCCCTGATAGGTGGATTCAGACTACTCTCTAGGTCAGCGTGGTGCTCAGTTGGCATAATCTTCTTAGAAATTAATTTATCCCAGGATGTGCAGAAGGCCTGATCAGAAGTGGTGTCTTGTCTTTTTTTTTTTTTTTCTTCTCTGATGCAGAGGCAGGTCTTGGAAAGATCAGCTCTTTCCTCTGTATTCTCAACCCGTCTTGTAGATGCTGTCTCCAGCCAGTATAGCAGACAGCCCTTATAGCTCAAGCAGTCTGAAAGGCTCCAGGTGAAGAAAAAAAGAAAAGGAAAAAAACGATATTAACTCTTGATTTAGGTAGTTTATGCGATTGCACTCTTTTTTGATTCATTAAAAAACTTGTGGTTACTCAGTTACAGTTGTCAGGAGAAAGGTATGAAAGTTGAGTTTTTTTGGAATGTGTGACTAGAATATGTTCCCTGGAGAGGAGTCTGGTCTCTCCATCATGAACGACTGTTAATTTGGAGAACCTGGAAGATGAGCAGGCAGAGCACATTAGGTAGTTGTCTAAAATACTTTTGTGTTTTTTCAGACCCAAATAAATCCACAAAGCTGGAAATTGCATGCAGAATCCCTGTTATATTTTTGTGTGTATGTGCACATTTAGATTTAGTCAAGAACCCCGAAGGTATTGAAATGAAAACTAAATAAGTAATGAAGTTTTGGTTCAATTGTAAATGTTAATGTTTTTGTGAGAGTCTGGAGGAGAAGTTCTTTTATTATTCAAACTGGCTTTTTCCTTCCTTGTTTATATATCAGTTTGCCCTCTTTTTGAACATTGTATATGGTTTCACGGTGAAGAGTTCACAAATCTTAAAATGTTGCCTTCTCGTCAGTGACATTGATCATAGTGCAAAGGTCTTTTAAAAATTTCATACAGATCAAATAGCTCTGTTTGTTAAAAAAGGTCATAAAAAAGGTCACCAGGATCTTTCATTGTTGGCAAAACTACTTTTTTTTTTTTTCCTTAGTCTGGGTCATAGAAACAGCTGAATAGAACTGATTTCACCTAAACTATTGATTAAAAACAATCAACCATTCCCTTTCCCCAACCTTCCCCCTTCTTCTAACAGGCATCTGGCATGGAGAATTTAAGCTAAATATATTTATGAAGGCTATGGTGCCTGGAGCTTGCTAGGATGGCTGCTGCAGGCAAGCCTTAGAATATGGAGCTTTGGCAGCCCTGCCTGCAGCAACTCCCGTTTTGAGCAGGTGTAAAAACACGGTGCCGAAGTGCCGTTAGCACGCAGCACATTGTGTCCTGTAATCGACTGCGCCCACCTGTATGTTGGCACTCCTCTGACTCTGCCATCCTTTAAGCCGTGCGTATCTGAGGATCTAATCCATCTCAGCCTTGGACACCCTGAACTGCAAATGAAGTCGGAGAGCTGCAGGCGCGCAGCTCCTGGCAGGATTATGCACCCAGTGAGCTATTGCTCTCATTATGTTGCACTGCAATATATCATCGGTGTGAAACATCATCCTAATGATGCATTAGTGTAATACATCATCAGGGGAGTCCCACCAGTAATGTATTACTCCAAGTATGGTGCTACTCAGTCAGAAAATCATCTTGCAGGCCTTGTGCTGTTTCAGAACAGCATCAGCGAAGCCAAAATATGTTGCTGAAGATTGACGCAGCTTCCCAATTTCATAACTGTGTTAACAGTGGGGATACCTTCCTTATGCTCTGACTTCGCAGTTGAATTTCCGAAGAGGTGTATTTGGTCTGTCTTTGGTTGCGTTTCTGTTTGGAAGGAGCGGGAATCAATTCTCTAGATTGATGACCAGGGGCCTTGAATAGGAAACAGTAAATCTCCTGCACGAGTGCCTGTTATAATTCTTGGGGATGGGGAAAGGGCTTATGAAAACTTGGTGCAAAAATATGCGATTTTGGGGATTTTTCTAGTGTCACCCTGACACAACTTCCTGTTTCAGTCCCATACACTAAGATAAATATGTTTAAAAGGCACTGTCTTGCAAAAATGAAACCCCTTCATTTCCCGTATCAACCCATTGATTTTCTTTGGTCTGTGAGATCCTACAGCAAAACACTCCTGCCCATGGGAGTTGTCTTGAAGGCAAGATTAACTTCAGGGGACAAGGCAATCAGATGACTTCGCTTGTGCTTTTGAATCGCAGTGGTGATACTGTGGAGTGTTCACCGTGGGATTGCATCTGTTCCAGGAGCTGCCAGATGGAGAAACATAGTTGTGAGTGATCCACGTAATATAAATATGACTGCACTACTCCACAGGGCACATCCATAGTAAGATTGGTGGGAATGCTTAGCAATACAATAGACATTTCTGAATTGTGGTTTTATGCCTGGCCAGTGTATTATAGAGTGATTTTTCAATACATCTAGTTTACAGGTGCAAGCCACAGCAACTTAGGGAGTCCAAACTTCAGTGTGCTTTTGAATCTGCATTTCATATTTTTGATGTTGAAATGCTGCTCGGTTGTTTCCGAGTCACAGAAAAACTTTAGCAAAACTAAGGGATGGTTCTTGAGTAAGTTGAACAGAATTTGGTCTCCTTTTGCTTTGCTTCTTGTTCTCTTGTACTACCATATAACTGAGCAACATAATTTTGGCCCTCCTGGGATTTTTCAGTCACACCTTTTTGTCCTGTGAGGCTCCTGTAATGTGTTTAGCAACTGCTTCTGCCTGTGTACCCATGTCAGTAAGTTAAAGAATTATGACAACACGACTGTAATTTGCAGGGGCACCTACTGAGGCCTCTGTTAATGCAGCAAAACTGAGACTATTTTACTGTTATAGCTTGTTTCATTTATTTGCAGTGTTTGTACTGTCCTAATCCAAAGCATGCACATACTGGTATAACATGAGGAGCACTTTGCTGGTGTCATTCTTCTTTTACTGGTTAAGTGCTCTGTGGGCTTATTTAGGCAGCAAAAGCAGTACCCCAAGCCAAAAGAACTGCAGTTTTAACTTTCTCGAAGCCTTATTTGGGCAAAGTATGAATGGTCTTAAAATACAGTAACTAATTTATTTCTTGAAGTGGTGCTGGGTTAAGATCATCATCACAAATCACACGGTTTTCAATGTTAGGGTCTCCCTTACTGCTGTAAGGAATACAAAGCTGCTCTGAAAGTTCCTCCTCAAGATTGGTTTAGGCTCCCAGAGGTCCCAGCTTGCTCTCCAGGTGCATGGCAAGGCTGCTGGCACAGCACAGTTCTTTTGGGCTGCAGAAGCAGCTGAAGGAACAAGGCTTTGCTTGTACATCGGGCAGAAGAATGAAGCCTGGTGACTCTCCTCCCTGTGACAGCACCATGGCTGGCTGGTAATTGCCTGTGGATTTAAGTTAAGATCAGCCTTGTTGTCTGCATGAAATAAACAAAATCCAATAAAACCAAAGCCTATGCATTAAAAAAAAGCAGGAGATCATTTAATGAGTTGATCTTTACAGTTTTTGAAGTTTTAAGATAAAATCACCACTATTTCCCTGCTGTTGTTTGACACTAGTTTTGAATCAGGTTCTCTTTCCCAGCCTGCCTGAACTCAAGCCCAATAGTAAATAATTTTCATCAACAAAAATTATAACACGATAATTTTAGTTTTCTGATTTGGCTGCTGCTTAGTTTTTGGGTTTTCTTACCTTACAACTGCTCAGCTCATGCCTTGGAGCCTTCTCATTAGAGAAACACTGCCCTTCTCCGTGTACACAGAGCATGTAATGAATCAAGCATTGCTGTAAATATTGTTTGCAAAGTTAAGTGTTTCTGGCAGATTCCTTCAGCTTATTGCATAGTCATATATGGCAGGTTATTGTGTTAATAGATTATTAAACTCTACATATGCACTTTAACCTTCTCTGAACTTTATTCTTGTCTTTTAGAAGGAATTAACTAAATCCAAATTAGTGGTGGGCCGTCAGTCAACCGTCGTATGGGGGTTTTGACCTTACCGGTACATCCTGTTGCACCGCATTGTGCTTTGTTCTTCCATCAGGTTGCACCGTGACTCAGGCACAAGCATGACATGTCAGAAATATAACATGATGTGACACGGCCAACAAAAATATCAGTTAAGGATTGTGTGGATAGTTTCAATTCGTTCAATTCATGGATTATTCACTATCCATTCACGTGTTGATAAAGGGTCTGGTAGTTTTCAGCTTGCTGGCTGTTAAATGAAAGGGAAAAACAAAAAAAAACAAAAAAAAAACCAAACCAAAACAAAAAAAACCCCAAACTCCAAAAAGCCACAAAGCAAAGAAACAATATCTAAGACCCTTGTCCTTAAGCTGGGTTCCCCTGATTCGGCACCTGGGCCGTGCACTGCGGTTCCAGCTGGTGATATTTGGAATCCATAAGTTAATTAGGAGGAGAAATTTCCGCAGCTAGCAATGTAGATATTCTGGGGAAAAAAAACATTGCCCCAGGGGAGGGATGATATTTGAGCAGATTTATAGTGCTCTGAGTGTGCATATGAATGAGATGATGGCCATCAACATGGCTTGCTGCTGTGGGGAACTGTCAGCTTTGCCTGGGTGGAAGGAGATCCTTGGAGGGAAGCAGTGGAAATGAAGGGAAAGTAATAATAAAAATTGCATTGGTTTTAAAATGGCATTTAAAAACTCTTAAAGCTTGTAAAAGCAGACTCTTCCTCTGGAGGGGAGGGAGCGAAACACCCCATGTAGGCAAGCAGCACAGATTAAAATCTTCTAAATGTGTGGGGGTGTCACCATGCAAGGAGCCTTCTCTGACTGCCCCATCTCCCTCTTGCACTTTGGTAAAAATCACCCTGAACAGAGCTCAAAACATCCTGGTTTATTCCGCTCTGGCAAAACGCATTTGATGCTTTTTGCGCGTGTGGGAAGGTCAGTGTGGTGTGGGCTGGTGAGAGGGAGGGCTTTGCTGAGAGCCGTGTCCAGGCCAAGCCAAGGGACACGCCTGTCCCACCCTGGAGCACACGTTCTACTAGGCTGCGTCCCTTGGTCTCCTTGCCGTGTGGGTGCTGTGCGCGGTGGCGCGGGGCTGTACGCGACTTTGTCTGACAGCCACGCAGGCTGGAGCATGCTGCTGACCAGCTTCCGAGAGGGGCGATGGATGGATGGGCAGGGCAGGTTCATTAATTACCTTTTTTTGACAGAAGGATTGCATTTTCTGCGTAGACGCCAAGGGAATGTTAAGTGGTTTGGCCAGCAGTTTTAAGAATCGCTTTTGAATCCACTCCTTTTGCTTTTATCTTTCTTTCTCAGCTTGAATAAATCTCTAGAGGTTGCTAATTGCAGCATGTTTTCTGGAGCGCTGGGCAGCACATTTTTAACCTTGGCTTCCACAGAGGTTTGGTGTCACTTGACGTGTGTGTTGAAGAGCACTTGCGTGTTGCTAAACTCTGTCATTCGGAGGCCCTTCTGTTTTTAAATATTTGTCAGTGCAGCCTGCTGTCATTTACAGTGAGCCTTTATTGAGATCATTAAACGGAAAGTTTAAGATTAATTCCCTTTCAGGGCAAGAGGAGGAGGATAAATAACCAGTCCTGCTCGGTGTTCCTTCTTAATGACTCCAGCACAGTGTGAAAGAGTAAACAGTTTTGACAAAAGATGTAATTGATTGTTTGGGTTTGACTGATCACTCAAAAATGTAGCGTATCCTCATTCAGAAGATGCTCTGTAAGGTAATGAATGTGATACTGTTAGAAAACAGGGTCTCATGCTAAGCATGGGTGAGAATTTGTGCTGTGGCTCTGGTCGGGGCCAAGCTGGCAGCTGCTGGGAGCGCTGGTGCTGCTCCAGCCCCTTGCACCACGGTGGCTACTGCCTCCCTTCCTTCAGTGCCCCTCATGTTGCTGGGGAGCTAGTTCAGAGAACAGAACTGGTGGAAAGCTAGGCTGCCAGATATAAGAAGGATTAAAAGTGAAACGTTTTCTGCCAGTTTAGATCCCTAAATTGCCATATCAGTGGCCCAGGTCAGACGAGCACCAAGGCTGGCATGAAAGGATGGGGCCTTGAAGCCAAGAGCTCAGGGGGGAGGAAGGTAGGACATGTTGTTCAGTGACAAATGGCCAGTAGATCGGCAAGCTGAATTCAAGGTGGTGGGACACGGTAACAGTGAAGTGTGGTTATCCGTAGGCTTTCTGCATTCTCCAGCTGCCACCTCTAGTTTGCTGGGAAAGAAGATGAGAGCTTTAAAGACCACCTACTGCTTGCATCCTTGGATGCCCTGTGGGCAAATTAATTCTGTTCACATCATGTCTAGATCTAACCTTGTCTTTTTCTGTCCCCTTTTCTTCCGTAAGTTTTTCTAAATGCTTCTCTTTCATCCTGTAATATGCTAGTCTTCATGCTGATTTTCTGTGCTTCTATGATTTCACTGGCAGAGCATGGGTGATAAGCAGATCCAGCAGCGTGTTAGAGGTGAAGTAACCTGGTTTTTTCCGTATCTGTGGAAGACTGCTGCATATCCACAAAAGGGATGTGCAGCAATGAAAATGAAAAAATACAGGAGGAGTACATGAAAGGCCAGTGAATGAAAAGGCCGAAGAATGCAAGTGTTTGCGGTTAAGTTCATACCATAGGAAGACATTATGGGTGCATAAAATGGACAGAAGACTTGTGTAATACTAATGTCTTAAAGATGTCTTTAGTAATGCAGGACTGTTTGAAAAGCTGATATTGGGGCTGGCCCATTCATGTTATGGCTTAGTAATACCAGTTGTGACTCTTCTGGTTTTAACTCATGCTTTCCTTCCTCGTCTCACAAAGCCAGACTTGGAGCACCTGCAAGGGACTACAAGGAAAGATTGAACAATTATCTGAGTAAGGCAGTGGTACCCATTAAATCACCTAAACATCAGCCTATCACCTAAACATTAAATGTTTATTAAATGTTGGCCAGCAGTTTTAAGAATCGCTTTTGAATCCACTAAATGTTTAGGTGATATGCTGAGAAGGTTATTTATCCTTTTGTATATCCTTTGGAGCTATCTAGTTATTAAGGGACTAAATTATACGTGATTATTTTTGCTATGTATTTTGTTTCACAGAATATTTGTGAAATGAAGGGAGAAATGCTACTGCTGTGGTGGTTGGGGGTAGTAGGTGATCAGTCATGAGTTTAGAGCAACATAATGAAATGTGGCCAAGATCAAGGTCCTTGTGGTTAAATCAGGTGTGAAGAGCCCACTGGGTGACCAAAATCTGCCTGTATGGCTGTGACTTCATGGTAGCTCCTCTGAATCTCTGGACCCTTACTTCCTCAGGAATGCTGATGTCTCTCTTGGAAGGCAAAATGAATTACAATGTTTTCATCAAAAAGATTGCTCAATGGTGCAAAGAATTTTTCTGGAAAAGAAAGTTGAGGGTAGAAACTGCTCTGAGCTTCCTCACTAGTCAGCACACGCACATATGTAGTTTTTGTCTTCATTGTAGATAGGGATTGAATTCTGTAGCTGAAAAGTATGTTGATGCCTCAGGCAGAGGATGGTTGAATAGCTGGGAAAGAAAGCTTTCCTACTTATCGGAGGCACACTGTCAATGCCCTGCTGTTTGTAGCATCAGCACTTATGCCTGATTAGCTGCATCATATCTTAGTCAACATTGGTTTGTACTTCCCAGTGCCGCCACTTCCTCCTCTTCACTCCTCTGTTCTTCAGGTTCTTGGCCATGGAGAGTGGTTGGATAAAAAGATCAATATTAGAGGAGAAACGGTGAGAAATACAGTTTATCTGTTTGTATTTCCTTTTCCTTCATTGGTGAGTTCATCTACTTGAGCTTTCATCGCTGCACATGTCTTGGATTCTTCCTTCAGATGATGCAAGGTGTTTCCAATTTCTCCTCCTCGACAAACTGAGACCTGGACTCAAGTTTCAGGGTTGGGTGTTTTTTTTGATTGGTTGGTTGCATGCATTTGTTTTATTTTTAGATTTTTTGTTTTCATAATATGACAGAGTACCCAGGGCACAGATCATTATGTTTGCTCTTCTATGAGTCATTTCCAACTGATCTACCTCCTTTTCAAAAAGTGGGTGTCGAACTTTCAGTGTACAATAAATGCTTCACTAGCATTGTTTACAGTCAAAAGTATCAGCTTTCTACTCCAGATTCTGTACGTGAAAGATGATTTTCTCTGTGTCTGGTTTGCATAGTAATTGTACATAGAACTGGTCAGCCACAATGGCCGTGAATTCCTTTTCAAGTGGAGCCTGTGTCCTTTGTGGGTGACATGTATTTTTTTTATTTGTACATGTGTGAACTTGAAATGAGACGATGCTGGGAGGCACTCTGTAACTGATCTGGTCTGGTGTTTACTTACCTGGTACTGTTCTTTCAGAAGCCTTTGTCAGTTATATTGTTAGTATCACTCACTTTATCCGCCAGTTATGGACAGAATTTGAACAGCATTGGATTGACACCAAACCCATATAAAATTGCCATAGAAATATCTATAATTGCTGATAGTTGCCCATCTACAATTACTTCTTGGGATAGATCAGCCAGCTTTTAATCTATTTTCTTCTCTATTGATTACGTCCACTGATAATTTTTAATTGGAATGTCATGTAAAACTAATTCAAATGCCTGACAGTAGTCTAAGTGTGTTATTTCCCCAGCAGTGTTTCCAACTGGGCTTCTAATGATACCAAACTTATGTGAGAAGCCGCCTTTTCCATAATACTTTGCTGATTTCCTTTAGTTGTGTTACCATCCCTTAATTCTTTACTGATGTCATTTGTAAAAGCTTTTATATTGTTTTTCCTGAAATCAATACCAGGTTAGCTGATCTATAAATACCTTGCCCTCTTAAAATATTGGCAGAAAATCAGCTTTTTTTCAGATGGCTGCAACTCCTCCCCCAAGTCTGGGAACAGGATGAGATTATGGACAAACTCCCATTGTGTCCTGCCACACCCTCCTGACAGACCCATCCCTGCAGGGGCAGTTCTAGCATGTGTTCCAGTTCACGTGCACCTTGCGGGCTGCCTATGAGAAGTATATAAATCAGCAGAACAGCTGTGGAAAGGAAAATGGTCGTTCACCGCAAAAAAATTTACTCCATCTCTACTAGCAATACATCTGTGAAGTGGTGGTGTCAGTACACATGCTGATAATGATCCCTATATTCATTAGCAGCATGATGCTCTCAGTCTTATAAAGCTGATGGCATCTCAAAATACGTATGTAAGGCACTAAAATATATAGGAATGGAGAACAACAGGTTAAAGACACATGGCTTTGCCCATTGGCTTCTCAGTCACTGAGACTGCAAGGAGCAGATAGGAAAAATAGTGTGTATAATGAGCACACTTGCACATGGATAAATGTAGAGTGATTTCCATGGTGGAAGAGGAAAGATATGGAATTAGAGATGAGAAAATCTCTGAGCTTTGATGCCAGTACACTTCTGTATTTGGCTTGAGGAAAACTAATGAAGAATTTGACATGTTCTTTTAAGTTCATTGGAAATTTGTTCTCCTCCTTGAGAGCAGTTCTGAACTGGCCCATAACTGTCAAAGTGAAAAAAGGAAATCCTGTCGTCTCTGCTATTATGGCTTAAAGCAGTTTTTCAATTAAATTATCATTAGGGTTACATCATGAAAGGTATCAACATAATCCATTTAAGTATATCTTATAAGGCTCTTTACTACCAAGAAAAATCTCCTGTCTTTCAGGTACCAAAGTTACAGGAATTAATCAGTCATGGACTCCGGGGGAGAATTCAGCCTTGATGTAACTCAGTAGTAGGCATTCATTTTTATCATGCCTCGGCGTGTATCTTTGTCTGTGCTAGTATTTTATATTTGTATTACCACAGGACTTTTGTGCAGCTCTTGCATCAGGCTATTACAGCTAGCACAATAACTGCTCTGTACACCAGCATTCCCCGCTATTTTGCTTTCTATTTGATGTCATGTTTTTACTTTACCTGAGGAGTATTTTTGCCTGGAGGAAACAGTTGATAAAAGGAGGCACATTTTGAAAAGCCAGGAATCAAAGGAGTGATAAAAAATATTTCTGAGTGCAGTGAATAATTAGAAGTTAACTCACTGTGTAATAGATGAAAAGTATTTATTGCATGTTATTGAAAACTTTCTCTGAGATAATACTATTTTTTGAGACCTTTGTGGAACAATTAATCCTAGTGTATCCCTTCTGGTAGCCTCAAATACATGTGTTTTTATTTTCAGAAGTCTTCTGTGTGTTGAAGGTTATAATTGTCTCCGTGTTACAGCTGGGGAACTGAGGCACAGAGAGGCTTGTATTTAAAAACATTACCATTCACATTGTGTTTGGAAAAAAACTGTATAGGGTTTCTAACTGGGAGAGAAGTTGGGAGCTTCATGAGGGTCTGCCAGCAATGCTGAGTTTTACAGCCTTGTGAAGGAGCATGTTTCCTCTATTTTTTCTTTCTTTTTTACCGTTTTGCTTTTTTCTTCTCTTGCTCTGCCCCCCATCAATAAGGTAGCGTTCCCTGACTGGGGGGAGACAGTGCTGAGCACTGCCCAGTGATACACAGAGTCCTTTTCCAGCAGCTGACCCACAGTTTCGCAGTAGGATTGGGGTGGGGTCTGTTGCCATTTCCATTCTGTGCTTTTCCACACAGCATGAATATGTCTAAGTTACAGGGATTTGAATATGTGAATATGAGGCAGTTTCGGAGTATTGCTATTTACCTATTTGTTCCTGCTGTGTAAGGTTATCCATCACAAGTGAGATTTTTGTTAGACCTTATCTTCAGGTACAGCATAAGTACAGTACGTTTTGATTCTTCCTGTATTATTTTTCAGATAGGCAAGCTGCAAGTGAAAGCCAAAATAAATCAAAACCTCTATGATTTCCTAATGCAAAGGAGCATTTCCAGTTTTAGAGAACAAATGTTTAATGAATGCATGTCATGCGGTCATGGAAGAGGAAAGCTAGGGGTTTTATTTCAAAAAGTATGTATTGCTGGTTATGACCTAGAGCTAGGCCAATGCTGCTAGTCCTACACAAAATAACCCAACAAATTTACAATTAGTGGAGCAACAGTACCTCTGCACTGTGTGAGCACAGATTTTGCCTTAAAATAAGCCATATTTTAAGTGTTTAAAACCACTAATCTGTAATTTAAAGATTTTAAGTTTAGCTTCTGACAAATGATGGCATGCAGATTGCCTTGTAGAAGTAAGAGATATTCTTTAATGTTACCAAGAATCTAATTTCCCCATGAGATCTGAGTTGCTCTTGTGGCATAGTCCATATTCAGAAAGAACTGCAGCTCCTTCTTTCAGCATTCATGTGATCTCTTGATATCTCTTCCTTTGCTGCACCAGACTCCGTAGCACTTTCTGTCCAGCCATCCAGGTCTTTCCCAGCAACATCTCTTGAATTTGTTTTCTCCACATTCTTTATAAATGCTGTCAAGACCCGCTTTGTTTGCATATCTACCTGGAGAACTAATAAGCGAGGGTGTCTGCGTAAGCAGGAGTGATTCGGCGCCAGCGAGCATCCTTAGCGCCACACGCGCACAGCTCTGCCATCGCTCCTGCCGAAGCTGCCGACGGAGACGAGCGGGTTGCCGCCAGCGCTCGGCGTGCTCCTTGTTCAAAATTCAGCTCGGTATTTATCTCTCAAAAACACCCTAGTCTTCTGTGAAATCATGTAAGCTTAATTTCGAGCCTGTCGCCGATCGTTCCCTCTGTTTGATGTGAGCTAGTCTCTTGAGATGGCTGGCGTCCTGGAGTGAAGAGATGGAAGTGAGAGATCTGCTAAATCTGCTGTTGCTTAGAGTCTCTGCCTTTGATACTGTCCCCAGAGACTGCACTGATCTCTTCTTTTCAGTCAACAGTCTACATCCTCGCTGGGGTTTTGATGGGAGATTCCTTTAAGGCATTTTGTACTGACAAGGTTATTTTTTCTGTGCACGTGTGGTAGAATTTCACAGAAACCTTCAAAGAAAGGGTGATGGGGATTTTTTTTTGCCATGTTTGAAACTAGTTCAGAGTTGCTAAGGTTCTTTGTAAAATAACCAAGAAATAAATTGCACGAGCAGCTTAATTAACAGTAGGTTAGGATGAAAGATGCCTGTTGTTTTTCTGTTGCAGTTACGCCATTTTTTTAATAGCTCTCTATGTATGTTGAAAAGTAACAGCTAATATAGAGTTGTCTGCTTTTTGCTGAACACAACCTCTAGTGAGGACTGACATTAGACATTTTATTCTTATGTTAAAAAAAGAACTAGTGTGTTTCACAAAATTGCCAACATTGCAGACTTCTATCTTTGCTTATGGATGAGGTGACCGATGTTGAAAACTCCCATGAAGCTTCCTACACACTCACCGATTTTAAAATTTTATTTTGTTGCAAGCCTGAGAAAATGCTGGTGTCAGGTATTCTTTCAGGTTTTCTTTCTCAAAAAAAGACAAGGCAAATCAAAGATGTGAGAATTTCTTATTGACTGTTTTTCAGCTAGTATCCTAATGAAAAAGGCTTGCAGCATCTTGGTCATGTATAGGTAACTTTGCGCATCTTTTAAAGGAAATTTCAGTGGGTTTGCCATGAGTAAAATCTTGGGTTTGGTTTTTTTGAATTTTTTTTTCCTGGAATTTGATATGATACTCAGTGGAGCTAACTGCTCTGAGGAACAACTTTGTTGATTTTTCTCTTGTAAAATACTGTATTGATTTTTTTTTGAAAAAAAAATACAATAAAGAGGCATAATCTTTTGTGCTAGATTTTCTTAATTTGAGAGTTGTTCTCTGTGCTGTACGTATCTGCATGTACCTTGTGGCCAGGCAGGGATGCTGGTTCAGCGGCAGACACAGAGGAGACATGCATAACCCAGTGTTACGTTTGCTTTGTACTTTGTGCCAATGAACTGCATTTCAGGGTCTACAGCTATTGGTAACTCCATGACAAAGCTGGGTCTCCTGACTTTTCCACAGGGAAGATGCTGAGAAGTTTGAGTGGGAACAGGAACTGCAATGGGCTGCGGCCATACAGCCACTCCGTCCTTGTTTACAGGAACTACCTCTGAAGCATGGTGCACAGATTTCCAGTCGCTGTGGTTATTAAGTATTCAAAACAGGGGATTAGGGATATCATGGAAGTGCAGACAGATCACTCTAATGATAGTATGGCTGTCAGGAGCATGCCAATATGATCCGGAGAGAAATTGCAGTCTAGACTATTTAGATCTGTGATAAGGTCTTATTCCAGTGCTGTTATAAAAGACTTGTGTTAATTGAGCAAGTCTCTTTTGAAGTTGTTTGATTCCCCTATTATGTGTAAGACCCAATAATAACTATTCTAACGTGCTAATTAAATTTATTCATTGATCTACCTTTTATTTAGAGAAGACAATCTAAACAAGAAGCATGTATTGTGGAGGCATGTGGCAAAGCATGCCCACAGTTTGATACCTCAGCAGCGGAGGAGAAGGTACTCGGCCTGGGATTTCATTTCAGAACAGCTCAGAGTAGTAATGCAGACGAGTACATTAATCTCCTTAAGTATTCAGAAATGAAAGATCAGGCACAATAACTTATTATTTATTGCTCTTCCAACATGTCTGTTCCATAAGATTTGCCATTAAAATTAAAATATGGACCCTGTAACAGCGACTTTAAGAGAGTTCTATGGCTTTGGTGTTCAGTCCTAGAACATTTTTCACTGTTGATTCCAGCAAGTTTCCTGCCACACCGGTGTGCCCCGCCAATGGATTCCCGTGGTTAGTCAGGAGAACCCACGGGTAGGGTTTGACAGCGGGCACTCAGGCAAGGCACAGCGTGGGGTCAGTGAGCCGCTGACAGCCCAGAAAGGCAGCAGGCACAGTTCGTTCTCGTTGTGTGCAGGATCTCCACTGAAACAAATGGGAGCAGTTGTTTCGGTGCATAAATAAATTCCTGTGTTTCCCGTGTCTTTTTTTTTTTTCGGTAAACAACTGACACTTATTTTTGCGGTCTTGCAGAGGGATTACTGAGCCCACTGATATCTGCAGCATTGAAACTGGAATTAGGGGCATAGGCATTTTAATAGCTACCCATGCCTCGAGAAGGCTTTTGTGCATAATAAACTTTTACTAGGAGTGGGACAACAACGACTATTCATTGTGTGGCATAACTTCATTTTCATGTTTATTACAGATTTAGCCCTAATCTTTCATTACGTACTTAAGCAAAATTATCCTCGAGGTTATTGGAAGAAAATCAAGAAACTAAAGGTAGACCCAGTAGTAGACGTCTCTGCCCACGCTGTGCTGTAATGTAACTCTTCTGAATATTGATTGATTTATTTCACTGCACATGAATGTGCCAAATCCTATCAAGCCACACTGCTTGAAATACCATATGAACACACAGCCCCTGCTTTTAGAGTTCAACATTTAATCGGAGGAGACGGACAAACAGGAAGAGAAGCATGGAGATTAGGTTTCCCTGCCCAGGGTAACGTGTGGAATTTGTGGCAGAGCTGGAAATGAAACCCAGGCATCCCAAGCTCTTCTCTGGGGCCACCAACCCCACGCATGATTTGGCATCAGCCCGTGTTACAGGACCCTGGGAGAGCTCCGGTGAGGCACCCTGATGGCAGCAGGGCCAGCTCTGAAATTGGCCCAGGTCACTCCGAGCTTTTTCCAGTCCAACTCTGAACAGGAGGGAGATTTGCATGGCCACTTTTGGGTGACCTACTCTGCTGCCTGCCCGGCCTCCTACTGCAAAACTCTTCCCCTGTGCTCAGACAGAGCATCTCTTCTTGCCACTTCTCCCTTCTCTAGTCATGCAAAAAAAAGATGATGAAATATATAGATTATTTTACAGGCTGCTAACAGCAGTGGCCAAAAGCAGACCTGCTGTCTGGTGGCCGAAAATACCTTCTCCAGGTATTTGGAAAACAAAACATAACAGTGGATTTGAAACAGCTCTTGTGTTTTGCAGGAAAGGCTCTTCCCAATTTTCTTTTGCAGTTAACAGTTGGAGGACAAATAATTTTCCCACTGATAGTCCATTGCTGTCTTAGATTTCCTCTGAAGTACTGTTGCTTTTCTAAATTTATAAAAACTTGATCAGTATTGGGTAGCATGCTTTTTACCTGTTGATGGTTATGTTTTGCTGGCATTAAGCAGATTGGGTATTAATACTGCTGACATTTGGATATAACGCTGGCTTTGTATCCATAGATCTCAATATCACTCTGCTTCTTGAGCTGCCCTTTTATTCCAAATGGCTTTGAAATTCAATTTATCTTTAATTAGAACATGTACATAAATCCAGGATTAAGGGTGAACAGTTTCATTGTTCTCTTGGTTTTGTGTTTTTTTTTTTCAAATGGGATTTGTGCATTGTCAACACCATTCAGGATTTTGTCTCTGATGTTTCCCTTCTTTTGGTATATAATAACTTATCTATCAGATAAAGAGCTTTAAAATTATTATTTGATGGTTTTTTGGCTGTCTGTTGAAGATATGTATGGAGAGAGGTCAGGTTATGCAGAGGTTGCGTGTCATCCCTGCTTTCTGTGCAGTGAGGTTTTTCTCAGCCAGGAGAAAAGGTGGCATTTAACCCTCGGACCACGAGTCCCCTTGGCATTCGGGCAAGCACACAGGTGACACGAGTGGTGCCTCCCCAGCAGTCGCGCACTGTCAGGGTTGCACATTTATCATCAGTCAGCACAGCAGAATTAAAAAAAGCACCCCTCACTTATCCAGCACAGCAAAGGTAATGAGGTAGCATGCAGCCTGGCCTCATTATTTGTTTCACCTATGAAATAGCTCACCATTTAAATTTAGCTGTGAATAATCTGGCAAGGATGATGGGAAAAAAAAGAAAAAAAAAAAAAAGAGCAGCTGACAACCTCTCCATTACCTGAAATCAAATATTTCACTTCTCCGTCACACTCTTGCTCCAGGAACGGGAGGTGACGATCCTCAAGCCTCTCGGAGAGCAGAGCTGGTGGGAGCGCTGCGGCGGCTGACTCAGCCCGCGGGATCGATGGGAGGCTTTCCAGACCTGGCTGGGTTTGGGATAGGTCAGTACAGCTGCATTTGTGTTAGATGTAGTGCAGGATCCCACGTGTGAGATGGGCTCGACCCAAGGTCTTGTTTCCACATGAATTTGCGTCTCCCGACCTCTGCCCTGAGAAAAGGTGAGACCACGAAAATATTAGAAAAAACTTTGTCACTGTGAGGGTGACACAGCACTGGCACAGGCTGCCCAGGGAGGTTGTGGAGTCTCCTTTTCTGGAGACATTCAAAACCCACCTGGATGCCTTCCTGTGTGACCTGCTCTGGCAGGGGGGCTGGACTAGATGATCTTTTGAGGTCCCTTCCAACCCCTGACATTCTGTGATTCTCTGATTCTGTGACTGGGGTGTCTCAGCTCTACAGGAGCAGAATGGATCAGAGCCACGATGTCTTGTCTTCCCTCACTCCTTTGCCCCAGACCTGAGCACACAGATTTCCCCACTTTCTGCGTTTCCCTTGCTTTCCTTCCTCACCTGTCGCTGCTGCCACAGCAGAGATCTCCCCAGTCCCTTCCCAGACTGTTGCATGGCTGAGGAGGGCAGGGGGGATGCTGCATGCTCCTAGTTCCCACATCACTCCTTAGTTCCCATGAAAGCCACACAAGCTTGGGCCTCGCTCAGCTGCTCAGCCCCATGAGCTGCTTGGACGTGGCCTCTCACCAGCGCACCCAGGGTGTTTCACCACATCCGAGGCTGGAGTGAGGAGAGAGGGCTGCGGGTGTGAGCTGCATCCGTGCTTTTGCAGTGATTTGCTTCATTTTCCCTTGCCCCCTGTGAACTCCAGTGAAAGATTTGTAATGAAATAGCTGTTGTTAAGCACCTGCTTCCTTTGCAAAATAGTAAACAAACAACTTAATCCGACAATGGGCACGGATGGAGTTGTCCGACAAGAAAATTGCCGCTGCAGCTAAGGCTGTGCGAGCCAGGTCTTTCTCAAATGGATGAATGGGAGATCCTCCAAATCTGGGTCTCCCGTGTGTGCCAGTGTTTGTTTCCTTTCTGATCAGGAATGCATTGAATAAATCAGATAGCGCTATGTTTAATGTTTTTGCTGCCAGCCTGCCATTTGTTGACACAGCGTTGGCATGATGAGCAGCCGCAGGTCAGATTTGTTGCTGGGCTCCCCTAAGCCTGCAGCTGCTAAAAATAAACATTTTGTGCAGGTGGAGGCTTTGGCTGGGCTTGTGGTTTGGCTTAACTTGCAAAGTTTGGGATCTTTTCTGAAGTATGTAAAGCACATTAGAAATATTTGGCAAGGCAAGTCAGTGCCTGAACATAAAGGAATTCCACCTGAGGAGCTGGAGCAGCTCTGATGGGTCTTTTGGCATGGCATTGACCGCCTGAACTTGATGGTGTCTTCCATATTGCTGTGTTTTCCCAAGTTGCAGTCATCCAGATGAACCTTTGGCTCCTTTAAAGAAACATTTGTTCAGGTTGTATTTGGTTGCTCTCTGATTGGTGATCAGTCCATCAGGATAGTTACCGTGTACTCACAGACCTGGTGTTGGAGTGGCTGGCCATTGCAGTGATACCGATACCAGAAAAGCCACCTGACACAGCAAACACACCAGTGAATCAGGGAAACATAGCAGCTGGAGGCAGAAATTGGAGATGGAAGAACCATCGAGGCCATCTCACAGGAGCAGGAGGTTCAGGGAAAAATGGCACTGAAGGTCAGAAAAGAATCCAAGTCAAAGCAAGAGGAGAGAACAGATGGGGCTCATTCCACCTAACTTTACCTATATTTTCATTACCAGTGGTGCAGCCCTCGTAAAATAAGCACTCGAGTTCCCTGTGCTGGAAAGAAAAAGGTGCTTTTGAAAGTTTGCAGATGGAATTGCCATTAGGCAGCTAACGTTTAAGCGAGAGTTAAAGGATAATACTGGTGTGTAATATTCGCATGCAAGAGAGTCCATCTAGATTAGGTGGATTGAATCTCGCTTGCTCTTATCTGATGGAGAGATGATCCATGAGCTTGTGGAGACCAGAAAAAGAAAGATGAAAAACGGTTTGCCTTGTTCCCAGTGCTCCCTGATGCTGAGCCAACAACTCCTCATCCAGACACACCTTTGCATATTGCAGTCCCACATCCCCGGGGAATCGGTCCGTGCCTCTGTGCTTATGCTGCACTTTCATATATTTCAGAGAGCGTCGGGGCAGGTTTGCACCATTTCAATAAGAGTGTGCTGGGTCAATATCCAAGATAAGCCTCTCGCTTACAGTGATGGCAGCCAGTGTAGATAAGGGGTGATTGAAAAAGTTCCTGAGGTTTCATATACTTTAAAAAAAATAAATAGAGGCATACAGAAACTTTAGCATCCTTCCAGCACATATTCAATTACAATTAAAAAAAATAATAGAGAAATCTCATTTTATCTTGTCACTATAAAATGAAATTAAGAAGCCATTCAGCTTTAAAAAGCAGGCTTAAAGAAACTGGCTTCTAGGAACGTGGATTTGATTCATTTCTATTTGTGAAATGGGACGTTCAGTGTGAGATTTAATAGCCAGTTGAGAAGAAGAAAAAAATTATTGTTATCAATACTTATTATTTTATTTCCTTCTGTTATGGCTTTGTTCAGGGAGCTTTCTCTCCTCGCTACCTGAGTGCACACTGAATTTCATTGTTCAGTAATCCAGTCCAGCTGTTCCAGCTGTTAAATATTCAAGAAAATACTGGGTGTTTTTCTTAACAATTCATTTGTATTTAGTTACCTTCTTCCAGTGCAGATTAGCTACTGAATAACCAGGAGTTGGAATAAGAGCTTGTAATTTTAGATGCTTCCATATGTACTTGGTTTAACTTGTTATTTTTCCTCAAAGATTGTGCTCATAGGTATTTTTTATGAATATTTTTCTAAAGTCTTATTTTCTAGATACTTTTTACGTTTTAATACTCATCTGTACTTTCAGCTAGTGTCTAACACCACTCAGTTTCTGTTTATCTATTGCTTGAACAGGCCTTACTAGAATAGTTATAGCTTATCAATTTAGGGAACTGCTGAAATACTGGTGGAGTTAAATTTTGTATAGGAAATCATGGGAATAGTGTGTTTAGAGCCTGAGGATTGAAATTGTTTGGCCTTTTTTTTTTGTTAACTTCTATTACATGCTCTCCTGAAGCTGTAAAAGATTTAGTGTTTGTTCTTCTCATTAATAGTACAAAATATTTTATTGGGCAATTCTGCTTTTTCGTTTAATGTTTTTGAAGAAAGGTGCTTTTCTACAGCACAGTTATAGGGGGGCTGTGTTGTTGCCTGTTGTCTTCTTTCCATGGCTGTTTTGGTGGGTTTGAGTGATAGTATTTCCTTGGCTAACATCAGGAGCTGCTTTACTTGAGGGCAAACCAGGCAGCCCAGAAACCCCTATGGACTTGTGTGGCAGGGATGCTTTTTTATAAATCCTGTGTCTAAAAACTCTGACTGAATTTTAACTGCATTGTATTTGCTACTGTTTTCCAGTGTATATACGTGCAAACTGGTCCTTCAGATGACACAGTGGCATTGAGATGACTGCATGTTGCAAAGGGTTGATTTGCTGAAAAATTTGGTTTTGCTGAAAGCAAAATTACTTGATAATTTGGGTCATATTTAGAGACTACTTTCACTTGGAGAAAGAAAAAGGGGATTTTTTTTATCTGAGCTAGGAAGATTATTTTCTACATAGATTAAAATTGAATGTTAGGAGGAAAGGCTGCACCTCTCGAAGGAGATACTTTTTGCAGCTTTATAGGAGGGTTAGTAGGAAAGGCGCCAAAGCTTCTAATTTTCTCCTGCACTCCCCATTACTTTGTGATTGCACTAGTAACCTGGCATGTCTTAGGCCTAAATTTAAATTAGACATTTTTTGCAGGTGTTTCTGGCTGAGTACTCCAGATGTAAGGTATTTTCATTTGTTTACTCCTACTGAAGTGGTATTAAACTTTTACATTGGCTAAAATGCATAGGAATTGGTATAGAGCCTAAGAAGTCTGTGCTTTTTGACAGAGAGATGGAATATTTGACTTATCCACAGAAATTAGAAGACAACTTATTTTTTATTATTGTCATTGGTGTTTGGTTTTTTACATTTTACAAATTTTCTGTTGTTTTACGACTGGATGCTAAAAGCAGGCCTTGCAAAGGGTCTTTCCTAGCAATGATCTTTGTGTGTGTTCATCTTTGTATGTGAACAACTCTGAGATGGAACTTTAATATCTTGATGTAACTGTGCCTTCTGATTATTCTCCCCAATGCTGTGCATACAGGCAGATCTGTATCTGTAGTGGCTGCAGAAGATATGTCTCTACTGAGAAAAGGCAACAGGGCTGTAGTCCCTGAGAACATCCATTCTAACAGGGGACATGGCAGCAAAGTCCTACAGCGATACGGTTGGAAATGCACATCAGCTCCAATGATACGGTCCATGAAGGGAGTGTTTTCATTCCAAAACTATAAGAGGTTGGTGTCCCCATTCTCCTTGTGGTCCCTGGCAAGAGGAGATCAGAGTTTGTACCCCTGCCCTACCTGTCTTCCTCTTCATCCTTCTGTCCTTATTGCCAGCACCAGCTATTTTTACACAGCAGGTGGGTTACTAGGAGGAATCCTGTGCCTTTTGCCTATCACACCTTATCACTGGTGGTGTGGAATCGGGAGGGCATCTCTCAAGCAAATCTGCCTGTTCTGCTGGGTACAGGAAATGATAGAATATCTAGCTCGGGGCTTTGCTTAACAGCCCCGTCTTAGTTTACTCAACAAAAGAATTGCTTCTTGTTTGCTTCTGCAGTACTTGGGGTTTAGGGAAGAAAGGGCTTAAAGAGGGTTGTCTTTTGAGGGGCTGTTTTGAATCAGAAATCACGCAAAATATCCATCAATGAGATTTACATTACTTATATAGCAAGGCTATAGAATTATCATCAGTCTTCAGCCTTGTCTTGCATCAACAGAGAGAGGAGGAAAACATTTACTTGGTACAGTTCCTAGTGCAATTACCTAAATAATAGACTTCATACAGCCAGAAGAAAGAAAGAGCAAATACTTTCTGCACTGCCTGTGACAGGGTAGTGTGGAAAACATATTGCAATATGAGAGTGTAAGAAAGGCTGCGCCAGCTCAGACTGAGGGTCCGTCTGGCCCAGCAATCTGTCTTCCACCCTGACCGCAAGCAAACACCTAGGAAAGAACAGAGAAAAGAGGAATAGGTTTGTCTGTGATCCGAATTTAAGTTCTGGAATGTTACTGCTGACATTAAACATAGGGGAGGATTTTGGATGCTTGGAGAAGTGCCTCTCAGGACTGGAAGGAATGGGGTGCAGCGTGGGTGTCTCCCCGGTGTTCACTCTCCTGAGGTTCTTTCTAAAGCTCAAATAGTTTGCTCAAATAGTTGCAATACGCAATTATCATTTTTGTTAAAACCAGAAATCCCTATTGATGCTTAGCAAAATGTTTTTGCAGCACTGTTGACAGTTGGGCTGGAAACACTAATGTAAACTGCTCCCTGCTTTCAGAAGCCATTTTGTTCACCACGCTGATTAAATTTGCTTGGAGCAGGTTTAATTAAGGTGGTGTTGAAAACTGTCACTCGAGCCAGGGACTCGTGTGTGCTGGGGTGCCTCCATGCTAATAGCAATAGTTCAGCTATATTAAAAGGGGAGGGCTTTGCCTGGTTTCTTATTGGGCTCACTTGTTGATGGAGGATTACTAGGGCCTCAATATTTATGGGCCAATTTGTATTATTGGTGCCAACCCTGGCAGA
The DNA here is from genome assembly GCF_000703405.1 of Apaloderma vittatum. Taxonomy (NCBI): domain Eukaryota; kingdom Metazoa; phylum Chordata; class Aves; order Trogoniformes; family Trogonidae; genus Apaloderma; species Apaloderma vittatum. The sequence continues at coordinate 109,638 of NW_009705113.1, forward strand.
TTTCAAAGCATTTTGATTTACTTCGTTAATAGGCCTGGCTTGTCCATTTAAGGTAGGTGTATAAATGGAGGGGAAGACTACTGCATAAATAGAACAACGAAAAAAAACAAAACAAGATTGCTTGGTAGCTTTTGTAACAGAAGAGAAAATATTAGAAAAGTTTCCAGCGCAGATGAGCCATTTCCAGATGTGAATAAATATTTCTGCATTCCAGAGAAGTAGAGCTGTGGGTTGACCCCTGGCTCTGTGAATGGGCTGAATCAGCACCACAGATCCCCAAAGCTTGCGCTTTCTGAATAACGGCCAACCTGACGATACTACTGGGTAAGCTTCCACCTTGCCTTTTGCCCAGTTTAATCTTTATGAATTACCTGAAAACCAGAATAATTTAAAATACCAAAATATTTTTTGTGGGTGGGAGTAAAGTCTGGAAAGCCATTTTTATCTGTGCTGTTAAATCCATTAAGATTGTTAGAGCTGCGACAGCTGGAAAGCCGAATATAGCCTTATGTGTGCTCTCAAATGGCAAAAGTGTTTGGAAATTTAGACATTTGATTTCCTCCATGTTTGAAGGTGTCAGCGAGTCGTGTATTTTTAATTCAGGTGTACATATGCAGGCACAAGGAATGGCTGTGGGCAGAAAGTGCACCTTCATAAGGGGGCTTGTTGGAGGTAGAAATGGGAATGCAGATCATGCTCCAGCTTTTTTTTTAATTTGTGTGCATGCCATATGTAAAAGAGGAAGATAAATGCACCCAGCAGGTGACAGGGTGGCTGAGGGATCTGTTTCTCCAGCCTGGTTCCCCATCCTTGCTGGTGCCCTCCTGTGCTCCAGGCCAGGTCCCTCACCCCGTGGAGAAAAGCCCCTGGGTGGGTGGAGTCACCCCACAGAGATGTCCCACGTGCGTCAGGCCAGGACACAGTAAGCAGGACCATATAGAGCGAGGTGAAAGTTCTGGGGAGTGGAAAATGAGAAAAGCGTCTCACGCTGTTCTCCGAAGTGCACCCATAAAGTACTCTTCTTGCAAAATGCGCAACGTGTTCAGAGTCAGCCATTTCCTTGTGTATTGAGTTTGATGGGAAGATTGCACGTACTGTGGGTGACAAACCTAGGCTCAACTATGATTTTCTTGTGGAACCATACCTGCTATGCAAACAGCTGTTGGGCAGACTTTGCTGAAGGTTGTAGTGTGTATGTGTAGTTGCTAATTCAATAATGCAGGAAGTATGTGCTCGGCTTTAAGCGGTTAGCGCTGAGCTGGTGTCGAAACGCAGAACGGCAGAAGAATGCCAAGTTACTGGCCAGTTACCATGCAAACAAAAACATGTTATGAAATATAAAGCTGACATTTCATTGGAACAGAGGCAGGCTGTGTTAGCAGCATTACTGGAAGTTTGGAGATGTATACATAACTTCTTTGTTCATGCCTGTATTGCATGGAAACAACCTGGAACCACAAGCATCGCAAAAGTGATTGCGAAAAGTTGACAATCCCAGTGCAAAAGCTTTGGTGCTCAGACAAATGAAGATGTGAAAAGCAAAGTCAGAAATTTAAGCTGTAGCTCTTGACCTTAGAAGACAACTTTAGCTAATGTTAGAAGTAAGTGCTCTCTTGTCGACACGGTGTCAGGTCTGGAAAATAGCAGTCTTGTTCCATTTTTAATGGACTTTCTGTAGGATCTTAAGTCATCCAGCCTGGAATAACGATTATTCTTTCTCCATATACCTCGCTTTCCTTTAACTTAAAATGGAAATTTCACTTCGTAGATGATCTGCTTGAGGCTAATAAAATCATTCTATTTGAAATCAACCAACTAAAGCCAAAATGGGAGTCCAAAATGGCACCATATTCCATGTCACTGTCCCATCACCTGATGCAAGATGAAAAAACAATATATAAATATATATAAATATATAATATATGTAAATATATAACAATGTATAAAACAATAGTTTTATACTTGGTAATCCCTGTTTTGCCACTAAATAAAACACTTTCTTCTGAAAAGGCAGAGAGATGCGATCGCTTCTAAGAGTTTCTGCCTCTCTAGCAAGCTGAGTTTCCTTCTGCACGAAATCCTGTTGTCCCCTTCTACGTTTTTTCCTTCTAGTTCCTCGCTCTCCCTGTCATTGCAAGGAAATGACCCGCCGTCTCATGCAGCTCACATTCTTGAATTCGCTGCTTGACTGATTAGCCAAGGATGTGCTCAGCCAAAGTACTGGTCGTGAAGCTTTCTTGCCAGACAGCTTGCTCAAAAACACTTCAGAAGAAAGAGGAGAGAGGGAAGAAACCCACTTGCTAGTTTAAAGGACAAAGCTTATTTACTGTTAAAACTTCTACAGTCAGCAAAAGCAATACTGACTGCAAAGCTGAATTTGCATTTATAGTACAAATATGAAAAATGAACTCTACAACGAGTGTGTCCTTAAAGAGATTATAAATCCTGTCGCTTGTCTGGTATGCAGTGCAGTGTTTTGATTGTTATATCTAGATATGTTACACTTGAAAGTACAGCGTATGGCGTACTTGGAAAGACACTGATATAAGGACTTTTGCAGTCAAAGTAGTTTTATAGTGGAAAACTCTGTAACAAAAGCAACCCCTCGCGTACCCGACTGCTCTGTTGTTTTATTGGATATCTGTAAAGTTTGGCATGTGGTGGGTTAATAATTAGATACTCTTTGTGTATAGTTCAAGTGAAGGCCACCAGCTATGACTTCACTTTGGCTGGGGTTTCCCTGTAATCCATTTAGCAAATTAAAGAGATTACTTTGATTGGTGCCATTATCTCCTATTCTCTTGCGGTTGAACCACTTAACCTGTGCTTAATTGAAAGAGATAGAGAGGGTACAGTAACAAATACAATCAAATGAAAGGGGCAATAGGATCTGTAGGCCAAACAAATGATCAGCACTAGGCTAACAATAGCAGATTAGAGGTGAGATCAATTAATTAGAAGCTATTGTAGGCGTTGGGTGGCTGCCAAGCTTTCTAATAGCCTAAGCCATCATGCCGTTCTGTTTAGGAGGATTTTAATGACTGGGAGTTGATGTGGTTATTTCAATAATTACCTATTTTAATAATTACTTCATTAGAATATAAAATGTATTATTCTGTAGGCTCTGTGGAAAAGACAGCTTTATTAACAGTGCACCTGGATCCAGGGGAGCGTACGTACCAGCGCAGGTCGTGCCCTGCCGCCTCCCTGGACTGAGGCTGCTGGCAGAAAGGTCACCGACCGCCTTGGGGACCGCCAGCCTCACACCAAGAGGCACAGGCCACCTGCCTGGGAATGTGTTCAGAAGTGCTGCCTGCAGGCTGTGGGCGATGGAGGCTTTTAGTTACAGGTTATGAGTTTTCCTTGCCTGAGGTGCCCAGGTGTGTTCCCATCCCTGCTCAGCACCCGAGGCTCCAGGTCATGGTGCTGGGCAGCCCCAGTGAGCCCAGGCTGCGCCCGCTCCCACGTCAACTGGAGCAGACATCGGGGCAGGGCAGTAGGCAGGAACATCATCATACTGGGAGATGAGGAGGTGTTCCCTTGGCTGGTGCAGGAGCACTAGGTGCATCCCATTGGAATGCCTGGGTCTGGTCTGACCTTCATCCCACCTGCTGGGATAACCTAGCTGCGTTGCACGGTGTGCATGCAAGTGATCAAAGCTGTCGAAGAACTAGCGTTGAAATCCTTGAATATTATGATTTATTAGTACTCATTGCGCATACTGACACAGGACGGTTAGTATGTAGCCAGCTTTTCATCTGTAGTAGCAGATTGGTTTTTAAATTAACTTTGTAAGAGTTGTTGAATTTGGTTTTGAAACTTAAGGCTTTAAGTTTGAAAAGTTTTCAAGGGACAAGGAAATTACTGTAAAATCTTCAGGAAAGTTTTGACTGCTAAATACTTTTATGTGCGTATATGTGATTAATACAGTGGCAAGTAGATTTACATGTTGCCATGTGTGGCAGTAAATTGTTGGGTTTTATTGTCACATGCTGCAGAATGCAGATGTTGCCTGTGGATGTGTGGCATCTCCCAAGGCAGAACTTATCTGGACGTGCAGAGAAGAATTCGCTTAAAACTTAATGCTTGAAACACAATAGCTTTACACCAAACCCATTTTGTTCCCTTTTGGGGAACTGGAAAGGGAGAACATTTTTCAAGGCATCAAAGTGACTTAGGAGCAAGATTTCAGCAAACTTCTTTGTGGACGTTTTCAAGCTAGCATAAATGGTAGTTTTAGTTGAATGGGAATTGTGCTAGGAAGCTTAAACATGCAGTTTTGTTGTAGCTTTAATTCTTGATGTTTCTGCAAAATGGTAAATTGCATTCTTGATTTGCCTGTATGCATGAATAGTGTTTACTGTGAAGTGGTATGCAAGATTCCCAGGGGATGAGAATGCGAGGAAAACCCGCAGTACAATAAGAACAAGTTCTGCTCTGAATTTGGACAATGCCGAGTGACAGATACACGTAGAGATAAAGAAGAGAGCACGGTCTTCAGGAAATGTGAGTTCTGGCCATAGCGTTACCCTGTGATAATGAAGAAAATTAAAAATTGCGATATTTTGGTAGTGCTTGGCGAGGCTGCGCTTCTGGGTTTGTGAGTAAGCACTCAAACGTCTGGGTGTTTTCCAAACTATACAACCCTTTTGGAATGCTGTGTCATTAATCTCCAGATGTGCAAGAGGATATCATGGAAATAGCCATCCTGTGCCATTTTCCATCTCTGATCTTGATCAGAAACATGTAAAATGCACATGCTTATGATAAAGCAAAATAGTTATATAGCGTAGCTGAATTTATTATAACCTCAGGACAGATCAGTTTTATCCAAAGCATGAGTGAAATCACTCTGTTTAGGCCAAACTGCTTGCTCCGTCATTTTTAAGAGAGGAACCTAGTCAGTAAAGAACTCAGTATTGCTGGAAGGCCTTGGTTCA
>NW_009705113.1:114608-120049 GCF_000703405.1 Apaloderma vittatum
TGACTGACTGGAGGCACATACAGAAGTTAGGCTATTGCAGATAGAAAGAAATCAAATGCATTCTTAAGTCTTTGTGATACTGAAGTTTTCTTCTACATTTGGCAGTGACCGTACTAATTTTTGCAATAGAAGACTGCTCAGGTTTTAATGCAGGTATTTTTCATAAATAACGTGTACGTTTCTAAGCTGACAGATCTGAAAAAACGCGCAGTCTATGAATGATTAATTTTGGACAATAGTATCTAAACCCCTTGGCTTGGATGAGGCAATTTCTTTTAAGTGAGTAGTAGGCTGAATTGGCATCAGAGCTAAATATCCTCTTACTCCAAGGGATACAAACCCCTCAGGGCAGGATTCAGGTCATTAGCGGGTCAGTTTTAGAAAGCATATACTATTGCCGCCTCCATCCGTCCTGGCCTGAAGATAAACATAAGACTCCAGTTTCCATTGTTACCAGACCAGGAACCTTCACAGGCCGTAGCAGCAGCTTAACAATTGTAAAAATACATTTCTGAGTTTAAAAGCCTAGAGATTTTATCAGTCATGGAAAAGGTGATGGTTTTGGTGGGCTTACAAAGGAATGTGTAAATCAAATCCTTTGTGAGCCATCAGAATTTTATATGCAAATATCTACTGAAATATTCTGAGAAGTGTATGTGTGAAGAAGTAACGCACAGTGGACTGGTATGTTAAAGATTCATCAGCGTGCATTTAAGATGACTACAGTTTAAGATTTCTCAGTAAAAGGACAAGTAATCTGGCCATACCAACTGTATGCCAGTAAACTTGTTACACAGCACTCTCCTGTATTCATTTATATGCCATATGGGATATAGGAAAGCTATTTAAGAATATTTTGGAGGGGTTTAAGTTTTATTGTAACTTCTTTTTTCTACATCCTCCTCCTGCAAAGTGAGGAGGTGTGCTTATTAAACAGCAAAACACCTTTAGAAATGACCTAAGAACTTTTCTTTTGCAAGGGTTCGTGTTAAAAATTGCAAGTTTTCATTGGTGGGTGCTCACTGAGCCCTTGGTGCTTGCTTGTGGAGCTGAAGTCAGCTGTTGAATTTTCGGGATAACAAAGAAACTAGATTCCCCAGGTTGGTTGTTTCTGCATAGAGCAGGGAGAGGATGGCCTCTTTCCTCACCCGCATTGCTTTTTGTGGAATACAGTGCACAGCTATTGAGAGAGTCTTAACTGCATTGAAACTGAAAAGGACCTGAAGTTACCAGGCAAAAGGGAGGGATTGTGTACCGTAAACTAATTTACCGTGTGATACAGCAGCTTTCCACAACTACCCTGTTGTGTTTGTATACATACCTGCCATGTGTATGTATATTACAGACCAAAATCTAAGATGCTATATCCTGTAGAATGGCAGAAAGTAGATGACGTATCTTCTGATATAGTTAAGGGATCTGCATTAAGTGTTATTTGTCTGTTCTGTTTAGGATCTTTTTGTTATTGGACATACCCTCAAGGATTTAGAGGCTGCAGGTCTAATACTGGTGTTCTCTCAGCAGGGGTGTCAGACCTCGTGTGACACCACGTGCTCCCAGCAGCTATTTCAGAAGATAGGAGTGTGCATGCACATGCTGTCTAGAACGTGGTTTTAATAGTAGCAATTTTGCCTGGATATTTTTTTACCTCCCCACTGACCTCTCCAGTCAAAAGGTGTACACTGGAGAGAGAGAAATTGAAGATTTTTTAAAAAATCTGTTAGTAATCTAGGTTGAAATCCTACCCTGTGGACATCAGTGACAAAAATCCTATTACTTCAGCAGGGACAGGATTTCAGTCTTTGTGCTTTTTATAAGATTCATCGAAAAGCCAAGTTCAACACTAAAAACACATGCAAGGTATAAAACCAAAATGCCGACATGCAGACTTTCAATAAAACAGGGTTTAATAAGTTACTGTCCAATCTGGATGACAGATATTGTGTAATACTGTTTTAATGGTCAAATCTGCCTTTGTCATGATTTGGAATTAAAAAGCAGGAGTTGGTCAAAACATTGTCAGTGATTTTAATGTAAAAAATAAATAATAGGAAGTAAAAGAAATGTGTCAAGGGGAAGCCTGAGACAGGGTTCAAGAGCAGAGCATAATGGATTTGATTGCTTATGCTTTCCTTAGGAGGAGTCACTGCATGTAACGTATTTAGAGATAATCTGAGCAGAAGGGCCACAGCCAAAGCACTGTATTCCTTTTTCCAAGTCTCTGATGCAGAACATTCTTAGTTCCTTCACTGCTCCTTGAATTCAAATCCTGGCTTTGTTAGTCCAAATAAACTATAAATCCAGGATATATTTCAGTCCCATCTGTATGTGCTAGGTGATGTACAACAGGTGGAATCTATTTGCTGAATAATTACTAGGATGGAAACAACAGACAGCTTTACAAGGAAGTCATCTCTCTTCATCACAGCTCTGGTGTTAAGGCCGTAGTTGTTCCCGATAATGAGCAAAATTCCGAAAGACCAGTAATGAAATAACTCGGAGCCCTCTCCCCACAAAGCCATATGTTCAAACAATGGAAGACTCACTGTCCTTTCAGCAGAAATTAAAACAAATCCTTTGAAGATTACTGCAATTATTCTCCTCCTCCCTCTTTAAACATAAGCAAGTTTTTGCAGCTTTCTCCTCTGTCAGAAGGGTGGAAAGGGATGATCATAGGTGGAGAGGCTGAATTCTGAGTGCCTGACTTTAAACCTCCTCCTGCCTGTTCCTCTGTCCTGTCGTCTTGAATTCAGTGGCAAAGCTCCTCCTTGTTGATTTCAGCTGCACAGGATCAGACCATCCTCTACCCTGAGCCATCTGCATCTGGAGAGACATCTGTATGGGCCTTAGCAAGAGATAGCTTCTTCTCTTACAGCTTTAATGCTATATACGACACTGACCTCTGTGCATTGATCGGCATTGGATTAAAGCCGCCTTTGCCCCTGGAAGTTACTCCACTTGTAGCCATATTGTGCCCTGCTCGTGCCTTCCCAGCGACGGCTCCCCTCAACCACCTCTTTGTTCTGCAGACACTAAGAACATCTCAGGAGCTGAAAACAGACCTTCCTAGTAACTACTTTGCACGGTAGCTCAAAAAAATCCATGTGCTTTTTTTTTTTTCCGCATTGTAGTTACATGCAGTTTGATTTTTTTGGTTTGATTTGGGGTGGTTTTTTTTGGTCTGGGTGAGCATGAGAGACATCATGTTTGTTTGTGCGGAGAAAAGCAGCCAAGCTGGTTGCTTCTCCCAGCAAGAGGTGGAAGATGCTTGTGAGGGAGCATGAGGTGTGTGTGGAGGGATCCTAGTAAAAGGAGTGAGTAGGGTGTAACTTATCGGTTGTACTCGTGGTGGGCTGTGGGACCAGCCTTTCCCAAGCACCCCCACCTCCTCTTACTACTTCTGTAAGATGGGCGAGGAGCTGTAATGCTTTAATTTCTGGTTTTACTTGGCCCCTACTGTCTATTTGCATAAAATTTTTAAGAGTACAGTGCTAGTAGTAGGTATCGATAATTAAGGCATTTACAAGGCACTGCCTTTTGTCAAAATTTTTTACTTTAATCGAATTACTTCACTGACTAATAGATGTAGATTCCTTTCTGATAAGCTAGGCCAACAGAATTTCCTTGTTGAATCAAGGAGTCACATCAGGATAGTTCATTTTTTTCCCCACATTAATTACAGTAAGAATCACATTGCTGCTTTCTATTTTCTTTTTTAAAATCTTTTTCTGTTCTGTATATTTGATATTATATCTGCCAGTGCCAGGAACCGACTGCAGAAAGGCTGGCATCCTAGACACTGGTTTGGCTTGGCCTTGGCTTGAAGCATATAGTGGTATGCAGGTTTGCCATTTCCCGCGCACTCTCCTGCCAAGCTGCTGTTCGGAGCATCGCATAGGTAGCCAATTATGTTGCCTTTTCTAAGATTCCATTTTCCATACAGCTACTTTTCCTCAGAGTTAAGGCAGAAGACTTAATCTTATAAAACAGTATTTCTCAGTCCAGGTCTTTGAATTGCCTGTGACCTCCTGAACACAGAAGTTTCCTTCTGACACCAGCATGACTTGTGCTGTTTCTCAGTTGCACACTTTAAGGGATATTTTGTGGCTCGTAGCAAAGGGATTATTTTTTTCTTCCAGTTAACACGCCCTTGCACATGTTAGCATCAGCGTTGCTGGTGCAGAACAAAAGTTATTCCTCATGAATATGTTCTATGCTTTGCAAAAAAAACTCCAAATAGACGATGACTCCGTGGTGCTGTGATGTGCTGGAATCCTGCTCACCAGTAATTACCTGCTGAAGAAGCAGATCAGTGACAAAACCTAACAGAGCTGAAGCAGTTCTCTGCAAAAAGATTTTTCCGGGTGTATAATGTTTGTGGGCAAAGATTGTGTAGTAAGTCTACTGTTTCTGTAATAAATTCTTGGAAAGCCTTAAATCTGATCCTTAAGTTTGACAGATGTGGTGTGTTTGTGAGGTGGATTTTACCTACTGTAGCTCCGTGTCCTCTTGAGTACAGCTAAGAAAAACCTGTGAGATTGTTAAATGGGAGCTTCACCTGCCAGTCTGTACTGCAAGATCTCTATAGCAACCAAACATAAATCAAGAAAATGGCCTCTTTTGTAAGTTGGTTAATAGGCACAACATGCTTCTTTAGAAAATCCAACTATTCTTTCAATAGACTTTGATTGAAAGTCAGCCTTTTCTACAGACACATTCACATTCACATCTAGTAGCAGCTTGTATGGCTGTCCAAGGTCTAATTTATTACCCTTTAAAGATTGGGCAAAGAAAAAATGGTTCTCGGAACAATGTTTACATTCAGAGGCATAAGCACAGTGCCACAAAAGAGCATCCTTTTGTTCTGAGACCAGAATATTAATCTTTAACCTACTACTTATTTCAACTCCCCCTGCTTTTATTTGGTTAGCCACATTCTTCCCATGTAATTGAAATCTTAACGATTTAATACCTTGTTTATTAGCAGTGGTGAGAGAACAGATCTCTCTGCTGTTGTTTTTCCTAAATATTGATGTGTATTGATACATTCTCCAAGCTCTTTCACCGGTTCTGCAAACTGACTCTTCTCCTGAAGAAGTTTCTGATGCCAAAGGCAGACGCTTCGGCTGCTAGCGTTTCTGACATAAAATTTTGGTGTATTAACTGGGGCATTCTGCTAATCTTCTTCCTACTTCATTTAGGGAAGTTATGTGCTGGGAGTATTTGTAACAGACAAGTCATGTTCAGACCCCTATAAATGCCAAAGGAAAACATGCAATAGAGGAGGAATTAGACGCAAAGGTGTTTTTATGTGAGGGCTGGTGTTGACTCAATAACAGAATGGTAGATTTGACTTTGAAGGAGAAGGAAAACTTTGCAATTCCCCCTGTCTTTGTGGATGTTGGAGAGGGAAAAAAAAAAGTACATCTGGTTCAGATATA